>NC_059383.1:34001300-34106300 GCF_019703515.2 Myxocyprinus asiaticus | reverse complement strand
GATGATGGCTATAAATGATAAGATGTTTATCAAGAGTGGGTAATTTAACTTTATTGTACACTAAACTGTCATTAAATCTAGTTTACATGAGGGAAGTATTGCGTGCCTGTTACTGCGTGGTTAACTTGCATCAAGATGTCTTTTTTAAGTCAATGAATGAGTACTTCAATACAATAATTTATGCTGGGTCATAAAAGCCTGTATTGTAAAAGATTATGTTGATAAATAGGTTTATAGTGCATTTTCAACATGTTGTCCTTGGAGTTCAGCGTGTGCTGCGTGGTTAAAAAGCACTTTCTGTGCCTTGTCTCAACTCTCACTCTGGCTGGCCGCACACGCGGCTCATGCAGCTAGTTTAAACTGTAACCTGAAAACACAGGCCTTGTCTTAAAATTGGAAAATGCTGCCTTCGGAGGCTGTATTAAGAGGTAGGATGAAATAAGGTGCTTTTCAAACTGTTCAGAGACCAGTTTTCTTAAGAGTCATTCATCCAAAAATGCTGCCAGTTAAACCATTTACCGATTAGGCAGCTGCCTACATTTTCGGATGCAGCTAAAGTTTGGATAAAAACAACCCAAACAAAAGTGTAGAAAAGAAAAGAAAAAGGTCTTTCACAAGAAAAAATGTAGATACTAGATGATGTCACTAAGTAGGTTACTTTGGTGAGTGTGAATGCAAGAGTAGAAACGTTTTCACAGGTGTCCTTTGAGCTCTTAATCCTCTTAAGAGTTCTCATCTAGAAAGTTACTAGGGAAAAGTACCAGAACTATAGGTGGAAAAGGGCCTATAATTTCACCCCATAATAATTTCAGGCCTATAATTTCAATTTAATTTGACTCCTTAATGGGTGTCATGGTGGCATGACACCTTAAAAAAAAAAAAAAAAAAAAAAAAAAAAAAAAGATTGGTATTGGTTTGGGGTCTTTGTGGCCTACTGGAGTGACCACAGTGCAGGTTTTAACAAAGGTTACATGCGTTTAAAAGTCTTGTAGCACAATGGGGTTTAAAAGAAGGCAATTGCTAGTGCTGGTGCAAATAATGGTATATACTATTACACCCCAGTGCAAATAGTTTCAGATACTATTTGCACCCATATTTAAATACTAACATATAGTATGGACATCACTGCAGTGTGTTTATTGTGTTTATTTAGAGTCCCACAGACACACTACATTAACCCCTACCCCTAATCTTAACCTTACCTTAGAAAAAATAACCTTGGTTTTACTACAGTAGTAGTAGTTTTTTGTAAATTTACATTAACCACAAAATTAACCATGGTTAATATATTACCACCATATTACTATACTAACAACACCATGGTTAATTGCATTAAAACTATGGGTTCTGCCAAAGAACATGGTTACTACAATATTAGTTATACAGTGATGCAATGTACACAAAAGCAATGCTGAGCCGGGGGAACGAGTGTGATTGACAGACCCTGCCTCCGGATCAAACCCTTCTCTGAACTCCCCGACATTCACCGTGACCAAATCACTGCGACCAATCACTGCACTGCATTTATATTCATTTTTATCTATTATTTTTATCTATTATTAAAACATTATTGTACAATATTGTGTAATATTAGATCACTCTGCATATTTAAAATATATTTCTCAAAAACACTGCATAAAGCATAAGCTTGTTATTGCATTTGACACCAGCCCACGTCCCGTACATCCTGAAACTCTAGTCGCCTGAGGTACCTGCATATTTCATTACACCAGTCCAATTAACTGTCTGCTGGAGGTTAGGTGACTGTTACACTGGGGATTGGGCATTCAGGCTGATAGAGCCAATAGGGAATCAAGTTCCAATGATGCGAGAGGTTGCATGCGTTTTTCTGAATGTAGTTGTTGGGTAACAGAGACAGTGTTGGATCTTTCCTGTCTCTAAAAGATAAAAACAACACAATTATTTAAAAAATAACTGTTGTCATATATTCAGAAAAAGAAGAGGGGAGACAGGAAGTTTTACAGTTTTTAGTTTGGCACAAAAGAAAAAAAAAACATTTGGGATGAGATTTAGTTTAATCTGAAGATGTATGACATTTTTGATAAATAAGATTGTAAAAGTTTCTTCCTTTCCTCCCTGAAGGGGGTTTGTCATCCTCTCTGTCAAAGACATTCTTCTCAGTGTTTGAAATATTCTAACATTGTCAAATTTGTGATGTAATTATTTGATGCAACCATTAGTCCTTTTATAATAAAACCCTACCACCCACGATAACATATTTTTATGCCAAAGATATGCACAATCACAAACTATCTTGTTGTTTGTGCACCAGAGATACCAATATCTGGTCTCATGAAATTTCATAATAATAGTACTAGATTGCAAAATCGACTTTCACTCTCATAGAGAAAAATAAACTAAGAAACTATGTTATTATTCTTTTGTTTTCCAAGTTTGACTCCTAAACCTAACCATAAAGCCTAATGCCTTACCCAAACCCTAAACCTAGCCATGATTTTGATAGGAAAATAAATTTTGTGTTCCACAGAAGAAAACATCTGGTTTGGAACAAGACATATTACAGGCTATTGACACATTATTTAATTATATTTCATAAATAAATATGTAATAAGTAACCCAATTTGACAGACGTTTCCTTTCTGTAAATAAACAGTTTGATAGCAGGTTAATTAAAATTAAATTCTGTACTGTATCGATTGGAAATTATATTTGTTGATTGGTTGGTCTCTATGGGAATAAAAGTTTTACCTTTTCATACAAGCCAAGTCTTACGATTTTGCCATCTCATGCAAATTACTGAGTTGTCATGAGACTAGAGAAATGGCTTGTTCGCAGTAAAATAGTCCTGTAGGTTATACAGAACATGGTAGACACTACAGGAAATTTTATTATTTTTTTATTATTTATTTTTTAACAAAAAACTCCTGTTGTGAGATTTCATTCATATCAGCTGGATATGGGGATGGGAGAATTGCACATGCACCTCAAAGACCATGATGGGCTGCAATATTGGTGCAATGTTTTACAAACTTTAGTAGAGTCCCTAAAAAAAAAGAAAAAGAAAACCACAACTTAAGCAATATAAAGCATTTATGCTAGTGAACTGAATTTGCATAATATTCACTGAAAAGACCACAGCCATCTATCATAAAAGCACTGATGGGTGAGTTATTTTTTACAGCTGACAGAAGGCTACAAATGACAGACACTTATTGAGATACAATTCCTGACAAATGTGTTTCTCCATTTCTGATCCTTCATGTTAGGTATTTATTTATTTTTTATTTTTTTAAAGATTAAGGTGAAAAATGAGTCTTCAGTATGTATGTGTGTGTCTGCTTGTGGCAAAATGTATAAAATACATTATGGTATTAAAATACTTACGGATTTAAATTCCAACTGGCTGAGCCACGATCGAAATTGTTGTAAAATAGCTAAACCTTCAGTTAAACTAATGAACTTAATTTCTTGGCGGAAGAAATGTGTATGATAATGATGATGATAATTTATAAATGTAACTATTTATTGAACATTGGTGTCCTTTAATATTACTGTTGCCACTGTTTTATAAAACTTTGCGTCATGCCCAAAAACACCCCTTACCTGTAGGACAATCATTGTAATGTACAGTACAGCCTCTTGTGACTTTTTGCTTTATGTACCACAAATAGACTTTGGGATTGAGAGCCAGCACACATGGAAATTTGTAAACTTCTTATAAGAATGATCATATAATCTTATACATACTTGGCCACAGATTTTTTTTTTTTGTTTTTGTTTTTTGCCACAGGTTGTGTAAGCAGCTAAACTGTGGGTTTAGTGATTTCTTAAATGCTAAAACCCATTTGTTATCTGACTTACATTTGTAACCAACTCAGCAAGTCTGTGAGAATACCTTGCTGAGCAAGTCAAACAGCAAAGCTATAAATACAATAGAAAGTGACTTATACCATTCATCCCAGAGGGAAAACGTAAACTGGAACACCCAAGTGACAAACTACCAAAGTCAATGCAGGCATACTGTAGATCTCTGTGGCTTTAGCTTTCATTCATCTCATTGTTTCTTCACTAAGAGTTATTATCAAGGCACTGATTTGTTTTTGTTCAGAAAAACTGTCACATGAAGTTTGTGATGTTTGGAATTGAGAGTCTTTGATAAATGTGACGTTTTGTCTAGAAATGCCCTGTTCCTGAGTATGTAGCATCTGGATTATTTAAGGCTGATCTGCAGCTTATTGGTCAAAAGCAACCCACACTCATAGGGAAACATCACTCTAGTGGCTTTTCCTGTACCACCTTATCCTGTACCACCAAAATGACACTCTGGAACCATTTTTCAAAGGCATTTTTAAAACATAGGTGTAAGTTTAGGCAGGGTTGATAGGGACATGTCTCTATCAACTTTCAGAATATCGGAAATGTACTGACCAACATTTGGGCAATTTTACTACGCAGAAAACACTTTAATTTTATACTATGTTTTTATTTCATTTTAACAACTATTAAAGGTCCTTAGTATAATTATTCATTGTAAACTACCTTTTCTGAAGCAGCGCATAAACAGTGTTGTCACTCTGCACCTGTGATGTTGCACCTGTGACAAATGTTTCCTGTCTAAGTAAAAAATGTCCTGAGTTTTAATGCAGCACAATGGAGGATTATGCTTTTTCGTCCGGTAAGCGCCCTCTTGAGAAAGACACCTTCAATTTAGAATGACTGTGTAAGAGGTGTTGGATTGTAAGGTGCTAGTATAACTACCAATAAATGTTGTTTTTTTTTTTTTTTTTTTTTTTTGCAAATTGGAGAATAACATCAGGATTGATTAAAAAAAGAATGTTTTGTCAATAAAATATTAATAATAAAGCCTTTGTTCACGAGGCCAGAATATCACTTCATGTCCCTTGGATATAATTTTCTTGAGGTAAATCTTCTTGAAAAAGATAAAATTAGATTTTGACCCATTAATCTTAGGTTTATCACATCGCATATAACTATCACATTATCCAAGTTTATCGCATATCACATTTTTCCTCCAAATCGTGTGGCCCTAGTGGTCAGTGTTTAATTTGTTTATGTTTAGAAAAAAAAAAAAAGAAAAAAAAAAAAAGAAAAAAAGGCTAATATTTATTATGGTGGGGAAAGAAATAAGAAATGAGACTTGTTTAATGAGTTAGGCTAGTAATGTTATTTTGCCTACATTACTGACTTTTTCGTATTTTCTTAATACCAACATTTTGAATATTATCCTTGCAATATGTCCCTACCAACTTTCAAAACAAACCTAAGCCCATGCTTTAAAATGTAAATTCTGTCATAATTTACTCATGGCATTTGAAACATGATTTAACTCATGATTTAACACTCATTCTTTATTATTATTATTTTTTTTCTTTACATTTTAGAATAATAGTGAAGTCATCAGAACTATGGAATAACATAAATGGAACTATGGGAATTATGTTGTGACTAAACAAAAATTTCAAAATAAATCAAAACTGTGTTATATTTTAGCATCTTCAGAGTAGTCACCCTTTGCCTAGAATTTGCAGACGTGTACTTTTGACATTTTCTCAACCAACTTCTTGAGGTATCACCCTGGGATGCTTTTTAAACAGTATTGAAGGAGTTCCCATCTATGTTGGGCACTTACTGGCTGCTTTTCTTTATTATTTGGTCCAAGTAATCAATTTAAAATTTAAAAAAAAAAAAATGTTTTATTACATTTTAGTTTTATAATGAAATAAATTAATATGGTGGCACAATTATATTTTTGACTACAAAACGAATTTTAAACATTTAAGCATACGCCTTCAGATCAAAAGATTTTTAAGATCATGAGAAACATTTCAGTCAAGTGTTTCAAAAGTTTTGACTGGTAGTGTATGTGTTGATTTATTCATATTTAGAAGATTGCCGCATAGATCAGTCATGGGATATCAATCAAATAAAACAGAATAGAATAAAATTGATTTTTACCCAGCCCTAAACGTAAAAGTGTTTTTTTTATTTTTTTATATATTTTTTATTTATTTTTATTTTGCTGTTAGAGAAAATGTGAAGGCAAAACTGATATTTGCTGTGGTCTCCTTTTCACTGCTATAGAAGTTTACCCCGCTGTACAACAGTTTACTTCTGCATTCCTAGTTTCAACCCCGCAAATGTGGAAAGGGTCCATAGCTTCACCTGAAATCCTTCTCTTCCTCCATAGCAGAAAATTCTCATTACCCTCCCATGGTGGAGGGGAAGATTTTCAGCAAATAAATAACAAAGGTTTCTACCAAAAATGTTTAACACCAAGTTTGTGATGTTGAAATGGGTTTTGATGAAAGTAATGTTTTGTCTAGAGTAGCCCTGTTTTTGATTTAGCATCTGGATTGTTTAGGGCTGTTTAGAGCTGATTGGTCTGGTCAACAGAGACACAGATAAGCAATCTCATTAGTTAACAATGGCAGTCCTCACCTACAAAGTCCTCCAATTTTTATAAGCATATCGCAGCTCCTATAAGAACATTAACTCATTGCTGTTTCTGGGAAATGTGAGGGCTAAAAAAAAAAAAAATTTACAAAAGATTACAAAAAATACTTTAATGCGATGAGAAGTGATAAATTCATGAATTAGTCAGAAAAGTGTCCGTGTTGTCCTCGGCCAAGCTTTCATCTCTAATGGCTTATCTGACCAGGCAGCTGTCTGTTCACAAATATTTGAACAATGAACCTCCTACTAGGGATGCATAAATCAGCACAGCATCGAATGAATACATGCATGCAAACAACCTGCAAACACCTACTGTGGAGTGTTGAGACTGGAGTTGATCAGTGTATTTTGAACATGCTATGATTTGAGATGAATGCTCAGGGCATTGCTGACAGTGTTGGTCTTATGTTCTTCCACACTGGAATGCTGTTTTGTTGGGTGTGTTATCATGCATGCTTCTATGGGATTTACAACACTGGATGTACATCCTCTGACTGCATTCAAGATCTTTTGATGCAAGTTATAGCATTAGAGGCACTCAAAGTGTTAGCTTAGGGGAACTGACTATATACATCCACTAAAAATGACTTTGAGACCAGTTGGTTGAAAAAAAAAAAACTGTGATTATGTTTCAAATTGAGGTTATTTGAGAAAAGGTCTAGCATGAATCATATGATGCATTGAAATGTTATGTATTTTAAAGTGTCTTGTGACCTAATACTTTTTGGAGCCACCTTCTAAACTGTATGCATACATGTAATATGTCTGCAGCCTTTACATCTAACTGATATTTCTTTAGTACATGCAATCAGAATGAGTAGTCACAACTGATTTAAAGCAGCATGTAAACATTACCACCCACTTACATAATTAATATATCTAAATTAAACCCTGCATTGCACTGGTATCAAGGATCCTGGCAATTATGCAAGGTATCATATTGCTATAGAGCGATGCTTGCCACTGGGTAATTAAAATGGCACATTTTCAGCCATTCCTTAACAAGGATTTCATTATGATGTAATAGTTCTCAGAGTAAGAGAAAGCAATCTCATAAATACTTTATGTGAATTTCCGTGTTCCGACCACAACCGTAAGGCCAACAACACGGACTGCAAAAGACAGTACAGGCTAATTTACAGGCTTTATGCTCAGTAATCTTTTTAATCTTCATTGAATACATTTATTCAACCCCCCCCCCCCCCAATCCATGTCTACACAAGAGCCAAGCTCACTGGCTTCCAGCTCAATCCTACTGCAGTAAACTGTAATCAAATCACTACAGATGATCACAATACTGAACGAAAGACCACATCATTATGTAATGCACTTAGGTCACTAAAACACCAATTTCTGAACTAAACTTTTAGCTCACACAAAATTAATTTAATATGGTGGAAATTTAGTCACACCATATTAAATAAAGTGCAGTGTTATAACTTTTATTCTCATAAACCTTAGGCTATGGAGTTTATTTGTGAAGCTTATAGTTTGAAGTTTATATCTCCGCACACTTAGTTTCACAATTGGGTGTTTTGCAGGTACTTTAAGAAAGTTGAACTCCATTACAACATACCTCTCATTTAATTTGTCAAGTAAACTTTTTCAACAGTTAGTTTACATGCATCGCAGGAGAATTGACATTTGCCCTTCAGAATTTTCCATACTTTTTGTAAGAATTGATAAACCCTTTTTAACACAAACATTAAAATGCTTCATTTTATTCTTTGGTTAGATCATCATTGTTTGAAAATGAAATTATACACTTTTCCTGGGACTTTGCTTTTCTTTTTTTTTTTTTGGAGTGACAATTTGCACTAGGTTTAAATAGCACTTGCCACACATCGTGGCTATTTGCACTCAAATTGTCTGGTGGAATCACAGAAATTAAAGACAGACTTCACCCTTAAGTGTTGTGTGTAAAGATTTTTCTGCGAAAGGACCCGGGTTCTATTTACCCTTTTGTCCAAATATTTCCTTTAATACTACTTTTAATTATAGACTAAACTTAATATATTAATTTTGATTGCCTCAAAGTGATTTGGTCACGGTGACTGTCTGGGAGTTGAGAGAAAGATTTGTTCATGGTAAAATTAACCATGGTTTTAGTATAGTTATATTGTAGTAACCATGATTTTATGCAGAAGTTTTAATGCAATTAACAATGGAGTTACTAAAGTAATATTGTGTTAATAGAGCAGCCATGTAAATTTTGTGGTTACTATGATTTTGCTACAAAATACCATGGTGATACTCTGGTTACTGTAATAAAACCACTGTTAATTTTTGTAAGGGAAGATTAGGGTTAGGTTTAGGGGTAGGAGTGGGTGTAGGGTGTCTGTGGCACTCTAAATAAACACAATAAACTATAAACACACTGCTATTTAATTAGGTATCTAACACTATTTGCACTTAGTGCAAAGAAGATGTTTTTTGTTGCTATTTAAACAGTGTAAAATGGCAAATTCCCTTTTAAGGCTGCGTGGACTGCAGAATTCAATAAATCACTTTAAGAACTATTTCATTTACATGAACCGTTCGAAAGAACTGACTCACTAAAATGAATCGGAATTTCCAATGCTAAATTTAAAGGAATTGTATATTGTAACAAGCTGATTTACATGAACTGTCCAAAAGAACTGATCCACTTAAATAATTTGGTTTTCCCAGTGCTAGATATGAGTGAGAGTAAGGTTTAGGTGAGCAAGTTTGATGACACCCTCGACTCCATTGCTGCTTTCGTAAAACAGTGTGACAAATGTAGCGTTTTGTGACGCTACAGTACTACTCACTGAACAATTTAGCTTGTTATTGGAAAAGGTAAACTATTGTGAAAATATCTGAGCTACTGTCACAATTCTGAAATATATAATTAAGTTCATAGCATCGCTTTTAGTTAACTACTTCCCATTATACTAATTATACAAAAACAGACAGACAAAATCATTGAACATTTTTGTCTTGTCAGAGCCTGTTTTTTTTTTTTTCAGAGTTGAAACACGTTGTCTTGGACGTGCAATGTTTTTGAAAAATACCCAGCAGGATACAGAATGTTGGCACGTGACTGAGGTTGAGTTGGCACAAACCTGGAAGCCCTGAACATGTATTTAATAGTGCAGTTTAGGTCAGATGGTACGAGCAGTTCCTTTAGCTTTGTACTAATGCCAGATAAATCCAGACAGATGTTGAAGCTCAAGTTCTTAACACGCAACACACCCGCACACACACACACAACCCAGCTCACCCCTGAATCTGCCTTTAATTCAAACTTACTAGTCTTAAATGATCATTAATTGGTTTAATTGTAATGCACAAGCAGATAATGATTATATTTTATCTGTAGTCTTTCTCCTTTTTTAACTTTAAGAATAAGAAACAAAATATAATGTACACAAGAAGGACTTGTTCCTGCTGTTTGGTTGGAGCCCATCGTGGTACTTTTCTGTTCCACGCTGTGTTTTAAGGATGCATGCTGCATTTGTTCAGTTCGTAATTGTCAGTTCTGCCAGCATGAATTGTGCAAGAATGATATTTTTTGAAGGTCACATTTAAAAGTAGCAGAATTCTCTCCCCATTTTAGGCCTCTATGTATGTATTTACAGTGGGGCCCAAATGTGTGAGACCACAAGTGAAAATGCTTCTATTTTTCTTTTTTCTAATTGTATGTCTATAAATATATATATATTTTTAAAACTATATCAATCTGGCATGGACTCCACAAGTTTGTACAAAACATGATGATCGATGTTATGCCAGCATGTTCCAAAAAGCATCTTTTGAACAAAAATCCGAACTTTTGTACAAAGGAGTTAACAAGGTCAATGTCACAAATTTGCTTACATTTGATTCATGTCTTAGAAATAATGTATCGACTTATACTATATTTATTTATTTTACGGCATATCTTTTGTTTAAAAAAAAAGTATAATCCAAAACTGTTTATTAACAGGTTCAAATGTGATCTCAGACTTTTGTACTAACTGTACAGATTTGTTAGTAATGTGTATCATGACAAAGATTTATTTGAGACAATGTTGTGAATTCTCATATTTATAGATATTTTAAAACCTTCATTCATCAAAAAGTGTTTTATATATCTATGCTTACATATATAATTTCACAGTGTTCATAAAGCTTTCAATTTACTTTACAAACCCACAGTGTATAAAGCTTTAAATTTGACTCCTGTTTTTGAGATTAGGGCCCTGGGGATTGACTTGCAGTCCTGAGCAGATGTGTAATCCTCTATATATCCCCCAGACAGTAGGAAAAATAATAGTAATCATGATAATATTTCAAAGAAGAAGAAGAAAAAAAAAAAAAAGACGGCCAGCTTTAGAGATGCTCTATTTAGAAGCTACCAAATTATAGGATCACTGATGTGGTCATAGAAACCAAAACAAACCCCAGGATGCCCATGTGAAAGCTATAATCTCAGGGCACTAAAAAAATCTGGATTATTCACTGTTATGCAGCTGGATTTCAATGTCACATGTTTTGTTGAACAGTGCAAATGCAGACAGTGATCTTCAGTATTGAGTGGACAGCATCTGAGCAAAGGACAAAATAGATTTGGTGGTGACATTTAGTTTATGAACAATGAAATGTTGCCATTTTTTCCCATGATTTGGGCATCGTTTAAAAAGACGTCTGAATATTTAAATAGACAATTTCTGGTGTGCACACACTAACAAAAAAGTAACAAAACGAACCATGGTATTTTGTGGCCATTCCATGGTAATCTGCATAATCTGTGATTCAGGAGTGAATTGAGAAGAATGCCTATTAAATTCCAAATCAATTTAATTCTAATTTAAAATATATGAAATTCACATAACTGCTATAAGTGTAGTTTTAATACATTAAATATATGTCATAATATAATATGTTATAATATAGTTTCATATAATTATATATATATCATAATAATATATAAATTATAATGTATTAGTGTTAAAAAATAATTATTAAAATAATATGTTAACTGGTTTTATATATTTAAAATCAAAGTTAATTTATTTTTATGATATTTACTGTTTATATATATATATATATATATATATATATATATATATATATATATATATATATATATATACACATACATATACACAGGGTTGGTAGGGTTACTTTTGAAATGTATTCCACTACAGATTACAGAATACATGCTGTAAAATGTAATTTGTAACATTTTCCATTAGTTTACTCAAGGTCAGTAATGTATTCTAAATAATTTGGATTACTTCTTCAGCACTGGTAGATTTTTTCACTTGTTTTGTCTATGAAAACTCTGCCAGAACAGTAAGACAAAAAACACATGTTAAACATACATTCTCTGAAAAACCTAAATATCTTATGCAGTGTTGTTTCTAAAACAAGATAAATCGGTAACACTTTACAATACAGGTGCATTAATAAGCATTAATTCATGCTTAACTAATGCACAGATAATATTGAGTTAATGTATGACTCATGATTAACTAAGCCATTCATTAATGATTGCCACATCAGCAACTAATAAAGAGTCTGTCTGATTAATATATTAAGTCATATATGAATTGCTATTATTTAAATGTGTCATCGTAGATTAATTCCCTAACAACTTATTATGTGAACTAATAGTGTTAATTAATGTGTTAATTACCACAATGAGCAGAAGCCATGTATTTGAACTTCCACTTAATACGGGTGCACTAATATGCATTAATACATGCTTAATTACTGCATTATTACTGCAAATTCATGTGTTAATTACAACAATTACTTAATGATAAGTTAATAGTCATGTGCCTCAACAAGTCAAGTCATAACATAATGATATTTTTGCAAACCATTAGTTAATGATTCATTAAAATAAATGCTGATACAGCCAAAGTACTGCCTAAAAAGTCATGACTTGAGAACTAATTTATCATTAATGACTATCATTGGACTTTATAAAAGCTGTTTATTTAACATCAGTTTCCAAAATCATTGCCTCACTAAAGAAAAAGAAAAAAAAAACACAGGGATGCAGAGATAAAAAAAGAGATATACAAAATATCACATATACATACATATACACTACCATTGAAAAGTTTAGAGTCACTTACTCATTCTTTTTTTTTTTTTTTCACATTTTAGAATAATAGTAAAGTCATCATAACTATGGAATAATAAAAATGGAAATATGGGAATTATGTTGTGACTAAAACAAATCCAAAATAAATCAAAACTATGTTATATTTTAGTATCTTCAAAGTGCCTTTGCCTAGATTTTGATATATATATATATATATATATATATATATATATATATATATATATATATATATATATATATATATGTATGATTGTCTGTACATTATGTATGTATGTATATATGATATTTTGTATATCTCTTTTTTTATCTCTGCATCCCTCTGTTTTTTTGTTTTTTTTTTCCTTTAGTGAGGCAAAGTTTTTGGAAACCGATATTAAATAAACAGCTTTTATAAAGTCCAGTGATGGTCATTATTGATAAATTAGTTCTCAAATCATGACTTTTTGGCAGTACTTTGGCTGTATCATCATTTGTTTTAATGAATCATTAATGATATCTTTGCAAACCATTAGTTATGTTATGACTTTACTTGTTGAGGCACATAACTATTAACTAATAATTAAGTAACTGTTGTAATTAACACATGAATTTGCAGTAATAATGCAGTAATTAAGCATGTATTAATGAATATTATTGCACCCGTATTGGGCGGAAGTTCAAATACATGGCTTCGGCTCATTGTGGTAATTAACACATTAATTAACACTATTAGTTAATATAATAAGTTGTTAGGGAATTAATCCACGATGACACATTTAACAGCAATTAATATATGACTTAATATATTAATCAGACAGACTCTTTATTAGTTGCTGATGTGGCAATCAATAATGAATGGCTTAGTTAATCATGAGTCATACATAAACTCAATATTATCTGTGCATTAGTTAAGCATGAATTAATACATATTAATGCACCCGTATTGTAAAGTGTTACCGATAAATCAAATTGATCTGTTTTAAGTATTTTTACAGGAAAACAATACAAAAATTATTATCAAGAATATTTTTTTTTACGAAAGTGTTTCACCGCTGTTCAAATGCACTTTGGATCACATCATTTATATAAATGTTTTCCATCTGAAAGGACTAAATATTAAATGAATCAAATGACAATAAAATCTCTTCAGTAATCAAAATACTATTTGAATGTAACTGTATTCTAATTAACAATTAATTAAATTGTAACTGTAGTGGAATACATTTACTTATATTTTGTATTTTACATACGTAATCCTGTTACATGTATTCCATTACTCCCCAACCCTGTATATATACACTACCGGTCAAAAGTTTTGAAACATTTGATTGAAATGTTTGTCATGATCTTAAAAATCATTTGATCTGAAGGTGTATGCTTAAATGTTTGAAATTAGTTTTGTAGACAAAAATATAATTGTGCCACCATATTAATTTATTTAATTATAAAACTAAAATGTAATAAAAAAAATGTTTTTGAAATTGATGACTTGGACCAATTAATAAAGAAAAGCAGCCAATAAGCGCCCAACATAGATTTGAACTCCTTAAATACTGTTTAAAAAGTATCCCAGGGTGATACCTCAAAAATTTGTTTGAGAAAATGTCAAGAGTACATGTCTGCAAATTCTAGGCAAAGGGTGACTACTTTGAAGATGCTAAAATATAACACAGTTTTGATTTATTTTGGATTTTGTTTAGTCACAACATAATTCCCATAGTTCCATTCATGTTATTCCATAGTTCTGATGACTTTACTATTATTCTAAATGTGAAAATGATATGTTATAATAAAGAATGAGTAAGTGTTTCAAAACTTTTGACCGGTAGTGTATATATATATATATATATATATATATATATATATATATATATATATATATATATATATATATATATATATATATCACACATGGTACCTTTACAATATTTTTTTGTTGGGCACATTCAAGATCCTTAAAACTTTTTGTGTCCTTTGAAGAAAGTATATCAGAATGATTTACTCGGTTACACAAGTTTTTATTTGATTTGTTGTACTTTTAAAGAGCAAAACTGGCTTTATATTTAATGTATAGGAAAAGATGAGCCACAGATCTGGTTTTCCTAGTGTATAAAAAAAATGCTTATTTATGAAATTGTTTTCCCTAGTAAACACTGTTAGGGAGTCTATCTATATTGCAGTCCTTTTGGCTTTGAATGGACTGGAAAATAAATCAAAGCAGGCAAAATGGCCCAGCCAGCCCTGAGGGTTTCCAGCATGGTTAACATTGCACCTCACTGGTTCCCTCAGCTGGCTGCTGTTATGAGCTATCATGTTTATCTGTAGGACCACACATGATGCTGCAAACATCTGTACAGCTAAAGTCAGGGGCTGACTGGCCATTGGGAGAACCGGGACTTTTCTCAGTGGGCCGGCTGCGAAACAACTTTTTGGCCGGTTTTTATTTCAAATCCAGGGCAGATTTCTCTTCCCAGTCTGCCCCTGGCTAAAGTAGAGCCATCAGGTTCATGTCATTTAGAATACTATATAAATTATGTGTATTCAGATGGTAAGAAATTAGATATGGGTGGTATCAATATGGCAATTAACATTTTATTTTTATTTTTATTTTATTTTTTTTTACATTGGCTGCTGAATTGTTTTATTCTTTGGGCATGTCTGAATATGTTTTTAAGTTAGGCGATTATTGAGATTTGTTGTGTTTGTGGTGTTTCTGTTGACTTGTGACATCTGTTAGAAAATTATTCTACTTAAAACAAGCTAGATGCACCGAATGTTTATGTTTGTTTTTCATCTGTGCTGTTAATCTGTTACAGCATAAGGCAAAAATGCTGAGAGAGTTAAATGAAACATGGGGAGATACAGAGCCAGAGAAAGCTGTACATTGTAATTCTTGTGTGGTATATCCACTGACAGCTGAATCCAGTCCATTGTCAGAATGGATGATCTATATCAAAGGGAAGAGCTTTATTCATAACATATGCAACCTTCCTTTTAGGTTTAAGATGAGATAATCCATAAACACTGGCAGAATAGATTTATGTAAGGACACTGAATAAATTCCTTCCAACCATACAGTACTCAGCAGTCAGTGAACTGTGGTACAGAATAGTACATTAAGTACCCATCCAGCACTGAATTATGGAGCATTACTGAGTAGAGTACTGACTGATTAAATAACATTTAAATGTGCTAATGTAAAATTTGTTTAAACTGTAAAAAATAGGTTTGTCTGGCAAATTACGAAAGCAACATTACATTAAAATATTTGTAGAATTTTCTGAAGAAAATTTTACATTTGGCTGTGTAAATATCACCAACACAATGCTAGGGTGTTGTGAGTTGTTGCCAGAGCATTGATATTTCATTGCTAATATATTGCTAAGATGTGTTGCAATGTGATTGCTAGGGTGGTCTGTGTGGTTACTAGGTGGTTTCTTACTAACCTTCAAGTCAAAATTATGAAATAATGTCCAAACCGATTTCATGGCAAGTTTAATAATAGAACAAGATAGCGAAGTTGTATGAGTTGGCTTGTACAAAATGTACAACTTTTACTCCCATAGAGAGAAATGAAAGAGCCAACAAATGTTCTTTCAAAATTTTCCCAAGTTTCACCTCTAAACTAAACCTAAACACCAAATCTAACCTTGATCTTAATAGGAAATTAACTTTTACCATGGAAGAAAGAAGAATGGAAGAAACATTGGAGTTTGGAATGATATGAGGTGAGCGTATTACAGGTTATTGAGATTACCTATCGTATAATAAAGTGTTGGATAGAAAGCTAGGTATAATTTGACGCCTCTATTATATCGATTTTAAATTCAGTTCGTTAGTAATAGCACACCTCTCTCCTCAATAAGCTACACAATGTTCATTCCAGTAGCATGCAATCCCTGTCCTCATTTGTTATTCTTTGACCTTGTATCTGTAACATAACTTTTGTATGCCCTCTCAATGTGGTGTTGCATTACTATTGTAATGCGGAATTGTACCACTGTAATGCAGTTGTACGACAACATTCTAATCTGTGCTGTTTCTCAGATGCAAGAGTTTGAGTTAAGACACCATGCTCTGATTGCCACAAAATTCTGATACAAAAAGAATTACTGAGCCAAGAGGAGATCATAGATAGGCTACTGCTGTTGGGCCTCATGTATTCAGATAGAAGACAAAGGCAGGCCTAACACAGTCATAAAAACCTAACTCAAGCCCCCACATTCCAAGTCGTAAATTATACTGATAAAAATCGTGCCAAAATCAAACAAAGGGAGTCCAAAACAGACTACAAATCCCATGAAGCCTTGCTCACTAAAGGATCAAACTTTCAACTCCTATTGGATGAGGCACACAACAGAACGTCCCTCAAACATGACATCATCAGGAGTTGAAATACCTCTGAAATGCTTTCGGGATTTGCTTCCAGCAACTTAGTTTGCAGCGTGTGGACGCAGCTCTTCGCTGCTCTCAGGTGCAACCTCGTGGCACAAGGAAGTAACGTCCGACTTGAAACTGTGGCCATACAATCTCCATCTCGCTGGATGAGTTGAGATTACTCTGTGTTCAACCGAACCCTCTAACGGATCCGAAGGAGACCGCCGAGCAATTCACATCTTCATCCGTTTGCCTACAGAAGTGAAGAGATGAAAGATTTCTCTTCCATCTTCAATCAAGTCGACATTTCTGAGTTCTCCGCCAGCCCGCCGAGAAGGAAATGCGAGGAAACAGAGTGAGGAAATGGCCTCCCGTCATCACCCGAGCCTCAAGGAACCAGGTCAGAGTTAAAGGACGGAGGAAAACACATTCTACCTGTGTCCTCATGCAATTCAAGTAAGAGGTTTACGTCTGGGCAGAGATAGAATATTATAGTGTGTTATTCTTGTGTTTCAAGGTTTTTTGCTTGTACAGTTTACGGACCGCCATGTCCGCTCATTATTAATACTCAAGGTATTAATTATCACAAATTTGTTTTGCTGTATTGTGGTCCAACTAAATTGGACTGTTGTGCAATTTCACCATCGCGGGTGAGACAGCAACTGAGTTCATCCATTAAAGAGTCAAATAATGCGGGACTGTTTACGAGCCGTCCACTGCGTCTCTGAGCAATGAACTAACAGCTGCTTTCTCTCCCACGATCGCGAAATCGGCTTTAGGGCCGTCATCTCTCTCTCTCTCGTAATAACCACACACACACACCTTATGTGTTATAGGATTATTTTTATTTCCATATCTAATCATATCACTGTTTAGTTTGTAGTTATAAGTCGGAAGTTTATTGACTGCATTGTATTAATTATAAATTGATATTACTGCATAAATAAACTTTGTTTATATTACAAAGAGAAGTGTTTTGGTTTGTTTTGCATACACCTGTGTCATGCTGACAAGATGTCAGTGCTCGGATTCAAACCTTCATTCGTTGTTTTTTTCCCGAAAATCGATATTCTTCGGATGTCGAATTTCCTAAGAAAACAATCTAATATTGAGACTGTTTTACTATCTGGTTATTAGTCCCTGATTTCAGGGTGGTGCCCCATCAATGTTAATCCTTATTAATATTCTATTGATTTTTGATAATTGATAATTATCTTTGATGATTGTTGAATTTGAATGATCAATAAGCTAGTGTTAATTTTAACTAATGTTTCATCGATGTTAACAATTAACGATTATCTTTGATAATTGTTGATTTAAAGGATTATAAAAGCTAACATTGATTCTCATCAATGTTTGATTGATTTTAATAATTAATAATTATCTTTGATAATTATTAATTATTGCTAATAACCAAACTTGCTCCTAAACGTAGCACACTACATTTACTGGAGCCCCATATGAGGTTTTAATGAGTAAGATTCAATTGATTAATTTAAATATTAATTAATAACTACAGAAATAATTATTAATTATTTCTGATAGTAACACTGATCTAAACAACCAGTAAAGCCCTACACTGCTGATTCAAATGACAAGTCTAGAACCCTGTGAATCAAAGAAACCGTGTGTTTTGAATGAAAGATGATAGAAGTTGCCCAGTGTGTATTCTGGGCAACTAGCTAGCGTGTTTTCTGGCATGACATCTCAAAGACTCAAAGCATTTCTCTGATTATTCTCTCTTTAAATATCTACCTGCCTGCCACATTGGAGCATTTTAATCCAAATTTTTTTTTTTATATATATAAATCAGCCTAGGTGATTTTGATGGCCTGACAAGCTTTTAAACTTCAGGCACTTTTGGTTTTGGTGGATGCTATTTTTACACATTCATGTGAGACATGAATATAACTTCAGGAGGTAGATCACATCTTTTTGTGTCACAAGCTGAAAGTATTTGTTCATGAAGGTACAGTAGATGGGATAATAACAACACAGTTAGCTTGTTAGAAGGTTCATATAAACCTGAAAATAAAGTTGAGTTTGATTTAAAAATATTAAACAAAGAACAGTAATGACAAAAAATTACTAGAAGTATTTAAGAATCTGCACTATTCCCAGGACACTAAACAAATGTTAGCAAAATAGTGACATTCATGTCCATATATACTGCTTTGCATAAAAGGTCAGGTTTCCTTGCCTCTACATGTGCTTTCCAGACTGATCACACTGTGAACACGGCAACAGTAGGTCAAAGGTTTTGCTTCTGAAATCAGTCTGGGCTTACTGAAATTCTAACCACTGCCCCCAGTGGCCAAAGCTGGAGGTGGTGAATGTATAGGCACGTGTCAGCTGCAGTTTCCAGGAGAGTGGCGGCAAAAGTGAGTATTTTTTATTGTAAATTATGTAATACAGTCAACAGGAATGTATATTTTATCAACCATACACCTTAACTCAAACCCCAACCCCAAACCTAACCATCAAAAGGTGAAAAATGTAATTTTAGAATAAAAATGTGACCCCTTAATTGCGCTTATCATTGTTTATGTGAACATGATTACTTCTTGGTTCCCATGAGACTAGAATCTGTGTCTTGAAGGTTAATCGCACAACACACTATCTGTAGCACTAGAGGAAATCTGTTCTCATTTCAACTGATGCAAAAACGTGTGATAGAGGATGGTGCTTGTCAGTAATTTGGCTGCATGTGGTTGATTTCATGCACTTTCAGAAGCAATATGTCAATTCACTGTGTGATCATGTCAGTACTTTTATCTGAGTGAATGAGATTCACTTAAGTCATGTTGCTTTGCAGCATATGTTATTTTTCATGGAATAATTGCAACATTCGTAACAAGTGACTGAAGTTTATATTTTAGCAAGGTGCTTACAGATAGTAAGAACTTTCTTGTGAGGTCAACCATTTTGTAAAGGTGACACAAACATTATTCACTATAGAAGATTAATTGATTATCGCACTTGCAATTTAATCAAAATCATTATTCATCTCTCTTAATTATTACATTTCTAGTTAACCTTGCCTTGTGTTGCCCTTTTATCATGTGAATAGAAAATACATGTTTACTCTACAAAGATGAAAATGCTCCATGCTCTTTGAAGTTAACTGCAACATCGTAAGTGCTTAAGGGCTCTTTCTTCGTGAGTGCGCAAAGCTCTGTGTTAAGTGCTATGACCATGTGCTACATCTTATCCAATTTCGTGCCAGTGAAAGTGGGCATGGGTGGGAGTGTTTGGGGTTTCTGTGGGTGTATGCACAGTAACTGTGGGTGTATTGTATGTTACTGAAGTGACGCAAAGCACAATTTGCTATTTTCCTGAGAAATAGGTAATTGCGCTAAGACGTTTCAAGAGCAGGTCTGTTTTCAGTGCAAAGTCCAAACTCAGTTCCTGCATTTGCAGTTTGGACATTCCACAAGCAGAGGGTAATAAAGTTCATGTGCAAACTCTGAAAATATAGTGGAGCATCAAATTATGTCCCTCGCAATTGTTGTTGTTACTGTTTTATGAAACAAAAATGTATGAGATTTGTGTTAAACCATCTATAGATCATGGTTTATTTTCCAATTATTATTATTATGTTTATGTTTACAACTGTATTTATGATCTAATTTATATTTGTATTTTTCCAATATATTTGGACATATATATATATATATATATATATATATATATATATATATATATATATATATATATATATATATATATTTATATTGAGAGATTTTCACTGCAAAAGGTGCCAGTGAAATAAGTTGGAGAGGATCAAATTGATGGATTTGCTATATGATTATTTTTTTTTCTTTACCATTTCATTATTTGGATTATATTTTCGTTTCGTTTGAAGTGTAATTTGATTTAGAAATATTTTTGGTTAAATTTTTCGTGTTTCAATAAATTAATTTAATTGTTCAAAATCGATCGGAAGAAGTGAAGTGTGTGCCGATACTATCACTATTAATACTACATTAGCTATGATTTGTGTCAGTAAATGAACATTTTTAATAATTCTTACATTCCCTATAATTTAACAGAGCGTACATCCATATCCTTACGAGAATAAAATTTTCTAAGCATATAAAAGGAGCTTGTCCATATTTATATTATTCTTATTCATTGCATACAGTCCATTCACACTACCAGCTTCTTATAAATGTGCTGTGTTTGTATATATCACTGGTGTTTGATGGGAATGGACTATATAATAGGACGCAGATGCTGCAATAACCGGAGAAGAACCTCAGAATTAAATTGCACTTGATCCAGCCCATAAACCCACTTTCACCTAGCTTTAGTGCATGCTTGCACAAAAATACCAGAACTTAATGGCCATGCCAATTGACTTTGCGCTTATGTCTTATGGCATAGTGGTGCGCTTAGCACTAGCGCTCTTAAAATAGGGCCCTAAGTGTTTTTTAAGCACTGACAAGACAAGATACAATCTGACAAGATACAATGTGTTTCAAGTTTACATCCTTGTCTCACATATGTACATCAAACAAACACACACTCAAACAGTTGCTCTGCACAAATAGCTAAGCTACAGCATATAAGCTAAGGGTAAGATTTTCAATTATTAATATTGTATGGTTTCAGAAAACTTGGAATACTGTGAATATGTCATTTACTTTTGATAATTTTATTGACTACTTTTATGATACTTTTATAATTTTTGCAATATGAGCTCAACGGACCTAGTCCTCATTCACTTTCATTATAAAGAATGGAACGACAGGATATTTTCTTACCTTATCTGTACCACAGAAGATAGAAAGTCATACAGGTTTAAAACAAATGTTAGTTAGTAGTACTGCTACTTTTAGTGAGTTACTCCCCAGTCTTGCCAAATATAAACAGCTAGGGTGCTTTTTTCTTTTTCTTTTTTTTCCGTATCTGACATTAGCATGTCCATGATGAGTCACTTTACTAGAAAACACCAAGGGTTAGCAGGAATAAACCTGTCTACCCTTTCCTGTGCTCTCTGCCCTAAAAGGTGCTCATGGCAGGGGGCCCTGGGAGTCTCACTGCGCTAATCTTGATTGACTTATCTCTCTACACAGACTTCATTATCAGACTTAGATCAGAGGGCCAGGGATCTCTACATGACCTACGAAGAAGCTATTAAACCTGGTGCCTCCACAGCTCAAAGATGTACATTTTATAGCTGATGTCATTCTGTGTGAAAAGCTCACATTTGCTGAGTTTGTACTGCCTCGGTTGGAGGCTGGTTAATATTCCAGGTTCCAACAAGCTGGAATCATTGCGTGTAACCTTTGATGGTTGAGCTTTGAGGGGTAAAATCCCTCTGAGTGACACCCCTTTTATATCAAGACTTTGTTTGATGTGAGTCTATGGATTTTTATAGTCTGAAAGGTAATAGCAGGACTCTCCTCAGCAAGGCACATGATTTGTGGTCTCATTCCTATCAATAGCGCACATGGAGACATGTGTCGAAGTTTGGGTTAGGAGTTTGTTCGAACTAGGTGGTCAGGTATTGGATAGTTAGTGTCATCCCGTCAGCCTGCTGGTAGGTGCCGGAACTACACCATATGGTGCCAAAAAGCATTATGACAGCCATTCAAAATAAGTGTATTAGTGGAATAATAATAATAATAATATACACATTATACAAAATATACTCACAATACAGATTGCACAGTAAAAAAACAGTCAAATACTTGATGCATTAAATTGTCACTGAAATGATTCCCAACCAACTTTACTTGTAATATTCCTGCAGACTCCATGGTCATTGCAGGCAGTAAAGATTTATCTAGGGACAAGTCATAGTTTTTTGTTTTTTACTGCTGATAGACACTGAGTTGTGAGGTCCCATCTAAACAGATCTGATCTTTGATCAGAGCAGCATAATAGCAGTAGAGTTAAAAGAACTGAAATGGGAATTGCTCATTTTTGCTCGAAGGCAAACATTGTGTTTTCACTCCAAATAATCCACAGTGGCCATTCTTTAGGAGTATAGGCTATTTGTTTTGCCTCTCTGTTTGATTTCGTTGAGTTGCATTTCAAATCTTTCAGCTCCATAAGACAAACCAGATTTCTTGGGCTTTATTGCACTGCTTAGAACTGGCTTTGGTCAGAACTTGTAATAAGAGTTTGCTCTTATTACAAGGTCTCCATAATGGGCATTTAACGGGCAGCGACACCTGCTATGACTCTGGAGAGAACTGTGCAAAATTTGGGGGAGAACAAGATTCTATGAAATGGATAAAGAAAACAATGCTGTGTTCTTTTACTCACAGGAAATGATTTTTTTTTTCTTTAGACAATACCACCTATGATCTATCTATCAATTGTTCTAAAATCATTTCAAAAAATCATTTAGAACAACTCCTCAAGATAATGGAACCAGGTGACTTCTCTGTTGTGGCGTAAACATTTTCTTTAGGGTGGGACAGGTGGTTTTATATATCCACTGTATCAAACTACAGAAAATGAGGCACAATCAATAAATATCTACCTGGCCTCATGCCGTTAAACAAAGATTTTGGAGAAAAACAGGTTTAGGAGACCATTAATTGATACTACATTTTAACATTTTCTTAAACTGAGAGTGGTGCTTTTGTGTGCAAAACTTGCCACCATGATGCTTGAATGTTCTGGTTGGTGGTTATTTTGCTATGGCATTCAGGGTGGTTGCTGATGTGTTGCTATGCTGTTGCTGGGGTGTTCTGGGTGGCTACTGTTGTGTTTGCCATGTTGCTGGTGGTTGCTGTTGGGCTATTCTGGGTGGTTGCTGTTGTGTTGCTATGTTGCTGGGTTTATCTCGATGGGCTGTTGTGTTGCTGTGTTTTCTGTGTGGTTGCCATTGTGCTGCCATGCAGTTGCTGGGCTTTTCTGGGTTGTTGCTATTGTTTTGCCATGCAGTTGCTGGGTTATAGTGGGTGGTTGCTGTTTTGTTCCCATGCAGTTGCTGGGTTATAGTGGGTGGTTGCTGTTGTGTTGCCATGCAGTTGTTGGACTATTCTGGGGAATCACACAGGGTTGTTCTGGGTGGTTGCTGTTGTGTTGCTGGGTTGTTCTGTGTGGTTTCTGATGTGTTGTTGGGTTGATCTGTGTGGTTGCTATTGTATTGCCATTCAGTTGCTGGGCTATTCTGGGTTGTTGCTGTTGTTTTTCTTAGTTGCTGAGGTGTTCTAGGCGGTTACTGTTGTGTTGCCATGCAGTTGCTGGGGTGTTCTGGGTGGCTGCTGTTGTATTCGCCATGTTGCTGGAGGTTGCTGTTGTGTTATTCTGGGTGGTTGCTGTTGTGTTGCTGTGTTGCTGGGTTTATGTTGATGGGCTGTTGTGTTGCTATGTTTCTGGGTTGTTCTGTGTGGTTGCCATTGTGCTGCCATTCAGTTGCTTGGCTTTTCTGGGTTGTTGCTGTTGTTTTGCCATGCAGTTGCTGAGCTATTCTTGGCAACCACCCATGATTGTTCTGGGTGGTTGCTGATGTGTTGCTGGGTTGTTCTGGGTGGTTACTGTTGTGTTGCTGGGTTGTTCTAGGTCAGGAGTGTCAAACTTGGTTCCTGGAGGGCCACAGTCCAGCAGAGTTTAGCTCCAACCCTAATTAAACACACCTGAAGCAGCTAATCAAGGTCTTCAGGAGTGATTGAAGATTACAAGGAGGCATTTTGGAGCAGGGCTGGAACTAAACTCTGCAGGGCTGTGGCCCTCCAGGAACTGAGTTTGACACCCCTGTTCTAGGTGGTTGCTATTGTGTTGCCATTCAGTTACTGGGCTATTCTGGGTTGTTGCTGTTGCTTTGCCATGCAGTTGGTGGGGTGCTCTGGGTGGCTGCTGACATGCTTCTATGCAGTTGATGGGGTGTTCTGGGTGGTTGCTGTTGTGTTTGACATGTTACTTGAGTGTTCTGGGTGGTTGCTATTGTGTTACTATGTGGATACTGGGTTGTTCTCTATGGTTGCTGTTGTGTTGCCATGCAGTTGCTGGGCTATTCTGAGTGGTTGCTATTGTGTTGCCATGCATATACTGGGTTGTTCTGGGTGATTGTTGTTGTGTTGCTATGTTGCTGGGTTGTTCTGTGTGGTTGCTATTGTGTTATTATGCAGTTGCTGGGGTGTTCTAGGTGGTTGCTCTTGTGTTGCCATGCCGTTGCTGAGGTATTCTGGGAGGTTGCTGTTGTGTTTGACATGTTGCTGGAGTGCTCTGGGTAGTTGCTGTTGTGTTGCTATGCGGATGCTGGGTTGTTCTGTATGGTTGGTGTTGGGTTGCTTTGTTGCTGGGCTGTTCTTGGTGGTAGCTGCTGTGTTGCTATGCAGTTGCTGGGCTACTCTTGGTGGTTGCTTTTTTTTGCTATGTTGCTGGGGTGTTCTGGGTGGTTGCTGTTGTGTTGCAATGCAGTTGGTTGGGCATTCTTGTTGTGTTGCTGTGCTGTTGCTGGGGTTTTCTTGGTGGCTTCTGTTGTAGCACAAACTGTGTGGAACTAGTTACAAATTTAATACTTTTGATAAGGAGTTTGGACTCTTAAAGTCGCAGTAAGCTATTTTAAACAAAACAACACCCTCCAAAGATAAAGTTGAGATGTCACCAGGCAGAAGAGCAGCAGTGCATCTTCTTATGGTCGTCAAAAAGTATATTGGTAAAATAGCACCTTCAACTGAAAACTGTTGTGAATCTGAATATGACATTAAAGCTGAATGATTCGCTTCAACTAGTACACTATGAGAACGCGCAAAATGATTGACAGACAGAAAACACATCAAAATTAATAAACAGAAACAAAAATGTCCCAGTGAAATGAAGAAATTTCAACTGAACAAGCTTGGCAAGCCTTGCATCATAAAACATTAAGAACTAAAGGAAAATCTCTCTGTAATTTTGTTTCAGGCTCTTTCTCTCATCAAAATATGCAGATAAAAAAGTGTAACCATGCTTTTCATAACCAGAGCAAATTTCCAGGAAGAAACTAATGAGTCTGACATATAAAGTTGGTGATCACAGAAACATCTTTCCGCCTAATTAAGAGAGCCAATATGGAGTGAGTGAAAGCCTCACAGAGAAAGACTCACAGAAAGAGACAGAATTCACAGTATGGGAGATCAGACAAACACAAGTACAGGCTTCTGATTTTGAGGAAGATTCCAGATCTGTGCTGATGAAATGTGTGATAATTTGGTTTTTAAGTGGGACTTTTCCTCAGGGGCTGGATGAATATGAATATGAGCATCCACAAACTTACAAAATCAGTCATTGAATGAGAGCAAGCTATTGTACATCACCAGCAACAAAACAAGAAATCTCCCATTACAGCCAAAGAAGCTGCCTCATCAAAGTCAAGTTCTTACTGTGTAGACAACATATGACTTATGAAATGAATCACAACCCTATGTCCCTAACAAATCTCCATTCATTATAAGAGGTCAAGTCATTTTTATTTGTATAGCACTTTTCACAACACACATTGCTTCAAAGTGAAGATTTATTTGGGGCAAGTTCTGGATTTTCTGTTTTTGCTGCTCACAGACATGTGGGACTTGGTGAGGTCCCACACGCTACCCGACAGCCCTTGAGTGGCACAGGTCATGAAAGGTCTTTTCTGCATCTCTAATGCTATTTTTGTCTCCTTGCAAAGGAGATAAAACCCTGTAATCTTGATGTGAATGCAGTTGTGTAGTGAGCAGACAGAAATACATAATTTTAGATCAGTTCAAATGTTTAATGATCAGGATGTGAACTTATGTTTAATGCTAGTTTAGTTAATGCTGTGACTGGACCTCTGCATATGGGACATCTGAATGCTGCAGAGCAGGGCCAGAAATTAACCAGGGCTCTGCGCAGAAATGCCACTTAAAGAGACAAAAATACCCATAGATATTTAAAATATGGGGTCAAAAAATGCCCCTGTAGTGAATTTGTCTTATACAGGGGCTGGACAATTATTTTAAATGTGTTTTAGGAAAGTGTTTGTGTTATATTTTGTGCAATATTTACAGCTACTTTTGCATTTGATGATCTGATTTTATAGGTATCAGCCATTATTGTTCAGATTGAGAATATATATGTCAATTCATGAGTTCGGATGTCCATCTAGTTCTTCAAGTGGAAATGGTAAACAGATTGGTTAGGGTAAACAATTTAGGCTTGCTGTCCGTAAAGGAGGGACTCGATCATCTGAGACCCCTCATCCATGCACCAATGTTAAAATACATTGTAATCTGTGAAACAACACTGTTGCTTCATCAAATATGTTGCTTAATGTTTTAATCCCCAGACAGTTTCCCTGGCAACCTCTGAGAGTTCATTAAACTTTAAAAATGTGATTGGCTTTAGGAATTGGCATAAACTGATCTTAAGGTCTTGACAGTGATGGCCTATTCATGGTACTGGATCTTCAAGGAGCATTTCTACACCACTAGTGTCACCAAACGGAATTGCAAAAATAAAAATTTTCGAACACGTTTTACCCAAACAGATGGATTGTCCCATTCCAAACTCACACTATTGGTTGAGCTAATGTTGCTGTGTTGGGGTGTTGGGGTCCAAACTGGGGATGTTTTTACTTTATGAATAATTCAACCTATGAATGGTATTTTTTTAATGTCTTTATTTTTCTGCTTTTTTTAGCGTTAAAGAGAGAGAGAGAGAGAGAATTAGACTTGGCAGATCTCATATAGAGACTGGAATCCCAGTACAGTAGGAAAGCACAACCTTAGCCTGTAAAGATCTGAAGGTGACATTATTTAGTGCAGCACCACAAGAACAGTAAGCTCTCTAATAGTGGTGCTTGTGTCCACTGCCCCACTGGGAGGCTCTGGTCTGGACAGCTGGGTCTTGATGACGGTACAGAGGGTGAATTAGGAAAATAGATGCGTGTGCAGGCAATCAAGGGCATCTGCAGAACAGAAGGGACAACTGGTCAGTTGGCCACCTACTGTAGTCAATATTAAAAAACTGAATTTGCATTTCCAGTCATGTAGTTGCCTATATATGAACTACTGCATTTTTATGACAGCTAGAAAGGTGCTACACAAATACAAATATATTATTATTATTATTATTATTATTATTATTAACTATTATTATTATTACTATTACTACTAACTATATTCACTTTATGCTATTAAATGCTTACTGTATCTTTATCTCAGTGAAACCTTAGAACTTGATAATTCTAATGTTATGTAAACGTCTAATTGAAATTTAAATGTAACATTTTTATTTTTTTTTTATTTTTTGCTTAGTCTGCTAAAATATTTTAGTATATTACAGAAAAACACATCCCAGTTATTGTTGCAGCAAGTAACCAAAATAAAATGTAATTGGTCTTCTGTTTCAATTTAGTTTAGGTTGGTTGTTGCAACTGAGCATCTACTAAAATACTAAATTTTGAAATACAAAATCTGTGAAACACTGTTGTTTCATCCAATATCATGCTCAACCTCCAAACAGTTTCCCAACTCTGCAAGTTCTATAAACTTTAATAATGTGATTGGCTTGAGGAAATGGCATAAATTGATCTCAAGGTCTTGACAGCGCTGTAATGAAATTCCGATGTATACGCAGTCAGATAATGAATCTATACTGCACAAATCCATCTAGTGATGTAAATCTGTTTTTAATTCACTACCCTAATCAAGCCTGGCCATCTACAATACCACAACCATTATGAAATAATGCAATTACAGAAGTCACCCGACAACAAGATTACTGAGCGGCATCCTCCGTTACACAAAGGTAACCTTCAGCTGAGCTGGAAACCAATAAATCAAATGCTTGTATTTATCTGCAGAGGAGGGCCACTGCTAATTCAATCTCTGCCTTTGGTTCTTTGCATCGACATTGACAATTCAGATGAATTGCTTTAGTATTTATATACAGTAAATATTAATATATTTGCTTATAATTAATAACAATAAACTACTAAAATTAACCTACTAAGAAAAAAAGAAACAACAAAAATGCAGATATTTGCCTTTTATTATAGCATTCTTTTAGTATAAGACTAAAAAATAACATAAGCATCGTTTCATAACCGCTTAGTTGGTATGTACTTAAAAGTTTGATCAGTTCTTCTTAACTTTTCTGAACACATAGTTTTGTAACCATCGGCTTCTAAAATTCACTTTGCAATATGAGATGTAAGGGTAAAATTGCTGCACTGGCATTTTAGTGATGATTGAAATTATAGCTGATCTAGTGTCATATGAAACCTGCTGTTTTTACTGAAATGGCTGACGTTTAGAAGGTCGAGTTGTCTGATCTGATGAGAAATAATGTTTAAAAATGCTGTCAGTGCAGTCTTTTTTTAAACATTAATTCTCATCAGATAGTCACTTTTAATATTATGACCAACTGAACAGGAATCGAACCCGACCTGGATAAAGCGATATTTTAAATAAACATATACAAAATTAAAAAGCATTTATGAATCTGTGCAGCCAATATTAAACGAATCACGTTGTGATTTCAGATCAGAATGGCGCGGTCTCGACTCCGTTTGCGGTCTCTGTTAATTGTGCATCTGGAGCTTATCAAGTGTAACATTAACTAAGATACGACATCATATACACGTTCCACTTCTTGAAATGTCTATGCTAATTTATCACACGATTCACACGTGATTCCCATGTATTTATTTATAGCCTAAACCTGAGCGTGATTCCTGAAGTGATGATTTCACATCGGAGCTCGTCTATCCATCTCTTAAAGTTTACCACATTTATATTCACATCAGCGATTAAAGGTGCAATATGTAACAATTTTCATGTAATATTCGCCTTTTTTTTGCCAATGTGTGAACGGCTTGTAACGCAACTTAAAAAATTAGCCCTTCCCGGACTTACTAGGTTGCCTATTAAAGCCTGTAGACTGATTTTCATGCGAGGGGAGTGGGTCGCTTTTGCCGGGAAAATCCAAAGGATGTGACGTTTATGCGCACTCCCGAAAGCCTTGCCTCAGTGCTTCTCTTCCGCAATTCAACAGCGACAACAAACTGCAACACTAGGTAACGTTATCTTAGAGATGGAATTCAGCAAATGGCCGGCTCCCAGCACAAATGGCCGGCTCCTCCTACACAAACTCAGATTAAGCCAAAAAAAAACAAAAAACATTTATCTACTGAATCCAGTCTGGCTAAGCGGGAACGTGATCGTGGTCGAGCGAAAACTAGAGTGAACATCGGCAAGGCATTTCATTTCTGGAGGGACCTTCGTTAGGTTTTGGGGATCAAAACCGACCCTGAATTGGTGTTCTTCTTATTGGACAGATAAACTTACATAACTGCTAAGCATGTGAAATATAGTGCCATAAGGATTGATCTGTGTAATTTTAGCTAACTTGATATTGCCTGCTAACGCTATCGAACTGCAAGCTACCTTGCTTCGTAACTTTCAAATAATTTCAACAATCTTTTCTTTATACTAAAAGTCAGGTATGCTGATTCACAGTAACTGACATAAACAATGTTAATCTGTAATTATTCAGCAAGGTAAACTACAATAACACATGAAATGATTGCTAGACAATGTTCAAGATAATGCAAAAAGACCCATTCATTATACAGAAAACATATACATTCTATTATTATTAAACAATAGCGCATTGACATATCAAAATGGCAGTTGTGATGGAATCACATCAATACTGGATTGTGTCAACATATTTATAATGTACAGTCTATTACTTTGAAGTTTAATCTGAAATATAGTTGATCTGCCCTTTTGGTGTCTTTATAACTGTTTTTAAAAACAAAAACAGATAACAGTTAAATGTTGTGTGTAATTTATGGTCCATTTGCGTCACCAAACAGAAAGCAGCGCAACAGTCAGGTTCCAGAAGTAAAAATTTCCCTTGGCAAACACATTTTTAACGATAACTTATAAACTTACATAGACAGACCTAGCGTGAGCTCCGAGGTTGTTAATCGATGGTATATGCTTCTGTTGTAGCCATCAGTCTGCATTATTTCAACTTCAAATACTGTGTTTGCTAAGGATCTCATCACAAAATCACACAAAAGCCTGGTGGTAAATGGCAATAGTTCTTTTATTTTTCTCTATATTTTAAAGGTTTATTATTTACAAAGAAACTAAACAATTTTTTACAAAGCAAAAAATTAAAATTGTATATATTTATTTTGTCTGCATATAGGTGAAAGAAAGTATACATTTACCTTTCTTTATTCTGGATCAAGTACCTAATTGTTAATGTTTTATTTATTTATTATTGTATGAGCCCCCAAGCGTTGGTGTACATGAGTGAGCTTAATGACCAAAAATAAATAAATAAATAAAAAAATGCTGAGATTAAGAAGAGCTTTAGGCCAGTTGTAGAATTGTCCATCTTTGAAATCTATCATTACATCATTGAACATAACAAACTAAATAATTTCACCTGAATCGTCGAAGCTGAAAGCTGAAGTCACTCCCTTGTTCCCTTTGCATTATTCGTTTTCCATCACATAAACACAAGTACATGGTAAAAAACAAAAACATACACAGATATGTGCTGGTTTTCTTAAACATCTCATCAAAAAATGTATGCATTCTTTATTTAAATGTATTGTTGTATGAACATCACCATGACAACCCACTCTGGAATTCTAACAGTGTTTAAAGCTGAGGGAAAAGCACATTAACATGGGAAGTGTTCCCCTCCGAAGGCAAGTACAGGATCAAAAAATAGCAGAGTACCCCTGACCATCCTAACTGTACACTAGTTTCTATACACTATGGCATAGCAGGAGTTAAAGGGATAGTTCACCAAAAAATTAAAATTCTGTCATCCTTTACTCACCCTCATGTTTTTCTTTTTTCTCAAAGACAACAAAAGGAGGGTGTTTTTGCTGCTCTTTTCGGTACAATTAAAGTGAATGGGGACTGAGTTTAACAGCCCCTAGTCATCAATATATTGAAAAGAGCAACATTCTCTTAAACTTCTCCTTTTGGGTTCCACGGAAGAAAGAAAACCATACAGGTTTGGGTTGACATGAAGGTGAATGAAAGATTGCAGAATTTTCATGTTTGGCTGAACTGTCCCTCTAAGTGCTTTTTGTTTTATTTTAAAACATAGTACCTCCTGTGGGCCCAGAAAACAGTAATCCCTTTAGTAATCCAACTACAGGATATGTTTCTTTTGCTTCTATATTTCTCTCTCTCGCTCCCTTTAAACTGAAAGTGCAGTTTACAAATATTTGACTTTGGCCAGTTTCATTCCATGCAACATCGTACTAAACTGAACATCAGTGACTGTAAAGTCATTTAGAACCTTTCTGCAGAATTTTGCACACATTAATCAATTCCAGATCTATCATAATTTCTGCCGATACTGCTTGTTTGATAAATGTGAATATATATACAGCTCTGGAAAAAATTAAGAGAGCACTGCAAAATTATCAGTTTCTCTGGATTTACTATTTATAGGTATGTGTTTGAGTAAAATGAACATTTTTGTTTCATTCAATAAACTACTGACAACATTTCACCCAAATTCCAAATAAAAAATATTGTCATTTAGATCATTTATTTGCAGAAAATGACAACTGGCCAAAATAACAAAAAGATGCAGTGTTTTCAGACCTCGAATAATGCAAAGAAAACAAGTTCATATTCATTTTTAAAAAACACAATACTAATGTTTTAACTTAGGAAGAGTTCAGAAATCAATATTTAGTGGAATAACCCTGATTTTCAATCACAGCTTTCATGCGTCTTGGCATGCTCTACCAGTCTTTCACATTGCTACTGGGTGACTTTATGCCACTCCTGGTGCAAAAATTCAAGCAGCTCAGCATTGTTTGATGGCTTGTGGCCATCATTTTCCTCTTGATCACACTCCAGAGGTTTTCAACCCTGTTCGTGGCTTGATTCATGCATCCTTCACAAAGACGAATCTGCCCGATTCCAGCCTTGCTGAAGCAACCCCAGATCATCACTGAACCCCATTTAAAACCTCTGGAATGTGATCAAAAGGAAGATGGTTGGCCACAAGCCATCAAACAAAGCTGAGCTCTTTGAATTTTTGTGCCAGGAGTGGCATAAAGTCACCCAACTGCAATGTGAAAGACTGGTAGAGCATGCCAAGATGCATGAAAGCTGTGACTGAAAATCATGGTTATTCCACCAAATATTGATTTCTGAACTCTTTACTCAAACACATACCTATAAATAGTAAATCCAGAGAAAATGATAATTTTGCAGTGGTCTCTTAATTTTTTCCAGAGTTGTATATATATATATATATATATATATATATATATGAATATAAATCAGTGCCGATAGTTGCATTTTGGAACTATCGTTATCGGCAAAATTATATGCCGATAGTTGCAGTTAGTTTTTTCTTCATTTCGTCATTTCTAAATAAGAGTCCCTAGGGTTTTTTGGGCTTGTTTATACTTAAAAGTCCCGTGTTGTGAACCAAATCTTTTTCTGGTCATTTTGGGGATTTTGGTTGAACAATAAACTGTATCTGTGATTTTATTCATTAAGGACTCTTTGTCTGTGCCCATGATAGTAAGGAAAGAATAATAATTTTTTTTTTTTTGACATTCTATCAATCAATTTTAAAAACTATCATCCGATTAATCGGTTATCGGCCTTTCCCACCACCTTAGTTATCGTATCAGCAAAATACACTATCGGTCGACCTCTAATATATATATATATATATATATATATATATATATATATATATATATATATATACTTTTTCACTAGAATGTTATCACAGATGCTTTGCCGTACAGTGCAGCTAGCAAAGTGTGATTCTGTTTTTTATTAAAACTCTGATACGTTTGGCCATTTCCATTGCTTTTGTTCTTTGAAAACATTGGATATACATGTATACACTTGTCTACTTACATGTGTGCGCACGCACGCTCATAAAATGAACAGGATGTAGCATGGCAATAGTTTAGGCACAAATACTTAAGAATGTCCTTTTCGTAAAAAGTCAGTGTTTCTGATATGCACAAATAACATCTAGGCAGACAAGAAACAAACAGACAAACAAAAAAATAAATAAAACAATCTCACAATACATTTAAACGTCAACATTTTTAAATAGTTTTACTTTTTAAGTATTTGTGACAATGCATGCGTTTATGGACGGCTGTATGGGAATTGCACTAGTACAGTACTGACACAAGTGGGCTTCTGGAGTATTGTTAATTTAAAAACTGTGCAAGGGGCTATGAGACTTTGCATAGGTTCGGTCTAAAGCCTATTCTATAACATTGGTAGAAATATCACATGAGCAAGAGCGCTTTTGTTTTGAATATTAGCATGGCTGTTATTCGGCTATAGGTAATCACATTCGTGCTGATATTCAGTACAATAACACAATTGCGAATGCGATATTGCTTTTCAGTTTTAGAAAGCAGAAGTTGATATTGTGTATCTTACATTTTAGACAAAATATGGCCAGATATTGTCTATTTTTGCTCCACTAATGAAAATAGTTCCAAGTGAAGCCAAAGTAGGATCAACCGTTGCTTGTCGCACTCTTGGAATGCCAATTTTCCCATCAGATTAAAGGACTGTAACTAACTGTTGAATATGAATAAATTAAAACCAGACATAGGAGTAAAAAAAATAGTCAAAGCTACAATTTACCCCTTGCAAACTCCATTTTACCACAGTGTTGCGTGGCTGACATGATACAAAGTCTCAAGCCACGAATGCAAATGACAAATACGGACGAGATAGTAACCTTAATGCAAAGTAGCTTCTGTTTTTGTTTTTTTAATGTCTTTTAAATATCTAATTGGATTTAGAAAACACATAATGACTCTTGAAGAAAATGCCTGAAGGAATAATGTCTGCTGGCCATTTATGTACTTACAATGTGTGCAGTACAATCATTTTAGTTGCATGCCTTTGACTTTAAAGCTGAAGAGTGTAATTTCTGCACTCTAAATGTCTCCAAACAGAATTTCAAAAATAATAACTGTTTTAAAATAGGTTTTCTGAACACTCCCCCCTTCTGCCATTGGTTGGACAAACAGATAGTCCACCCTCAAACTCAAGTCGTTGGTCACAAAAGTTTGAGCAATGTTTTGTAAGTGCCACAGTATTTGCACTTTTTGTGGGAAGCAACCTACAAATGGCTTATAGCTGTTTCTTAATATATTGCACTGGGATAGGAACAAATACTGAAAAATTACACACTTCAGCTTTAAGGTTGACATACTTATTTAAACTAGAAGCAAATTGCAAGGTAAAGCTGGAGTATTACATTGAAAATAAAGATTAAGTTAGAATGTTTCTTCACAGTATTAAAAACAATAACCATTTAAAATGCAGAACAGTACACGTATGTAATATTACAAACTATTGTACAGAGCTGGCGTAATATTGATTCTCGTGTGAATAGCCATTAATACTGATTCATGAGAATACTATTAAAATTAAACTTTTTTCAAATCAAGCATCTATCAATCACAGGAGGATTTGCTTTTCTCTGAACGCACACAGCCGTTGGCGTCCTTGTGTTATGCCAGCAAAAATGAGCTGCAGTGACCAGGAAATGATCAATTAAATGCATTTAATTCCTGTTTAGGGATTAGAAACATAAATGATTATGTAACATTGGTGAAATGCATTAAGCTTCGCAGATGATGCCTTACCCCACCCCGCCAACATGGTGTCTTGCCACTGTAATCTTTTTTACCTTTGTATTTGACAAGCTTCTCTTACGTTAATTATATTTTTAAATATAGATATTGTCCCCAGTCCTAAGTACAGTGTAAGGCTACTATTTGCATTAAGGTTTTCTTATCTCTAACGATCGTTTCTGATGTTTGTAGTCACATATTACCATTTGAATAATATATATATATATATATATATATATATATATATATATATGCATAAACTGTATATAGGATTATACCCAGGCTGCTGACAGAGATAAGACATTGTTTGAGAAACATTGCCATGTTTGAGAATGCACCACATATTACTTTGTAAATACTAGATCTACAAAACTATGTACAACACACATATAGTTAATATTTATATCACAGTCTATTGCATAATGGTGATAATCTTTAGTCTTATAAATATTGTTAATGTACAGCCTTTAAGTGACATTTCATTCTTTGAAAACATTGTTGTCCATCATGTCCACCATGTTCTGAAATTAGATATAGAAAATAAAACCACCCGACTCCACCATGCAACCTTCTTTAAAATAAAATATAATAATAATAAAAAAAAAAAAAAAAAAAAAAAAAAAAAGAGATTTATCTCTAATTTATTCCCTTTAATGCACAATTGCTGTCTTGAAACACGACACAATTACTGCACAACACAACGAATTGCAGACACCTGGATTTGGTGCTCCAAGCATTTTCCGATATTTGTTTTCCCAACAAGTAAGATTTATAGATGTGCTTTTAAAACAACTCAGTATATACCAGGTCCGACTGCGCAAACATTTTCCACAGTGATTACAAAAGCTGCTGAATGCTGGACTTTTGTTGTCTTCATAACGCAACAAAGAGAAAACAAAATTCAAAAACATCATTCCCAGACACATTGCATTCCTGTACCAAAAACGATAAATCCGAACCATAAGAAAAATGAACAAAATAGAACATGTTCAGACACATTATAGTCACGTATATTAGAAAGGAAGACTTGTGTTTATACTAGAGTTTTTCCAATATGGTCAACGTCAAATATTCTAGTTGGATTTGCACATATATATTTGTTTAATATACATTCTTAAGTTGAAAGGGAAGTGTGTCTAAAATATAGTACAAGGAAATTCTGTACAGGATAGCAATGAAGTTATTTTTTTCAGAGGAAGTTGGAGAAAGAAAAAAAATACTTGAGTCTTTCCCCCCATTTTTTGTATCTCCATAAAAATCAAAGTATTTTTTTTTTTAAATAACAGGAAAAAAAGTAAAACGGAATCATAAATTCGATGCGAATCGCATTTTGTCTTGTTCCGTCTCTGTACAGCTTGAGACTGATGACTCTCTCCTGGAGCCAGAGGAATCCCTGTACTGGCCACTAGAAGGCGCTGTGCGCACTGGCGGTAACGCTCCCGATGACATCTGTCGGAAAAGGGCAACCCTCTGTGGAACGTTGGTGCGGATTCCGCTTTGCAGTGCAGAACCCGGTGCCTGGACACCTGCCGTGGATCCCATAGGTGGCGGAATAGACGCGAGCGTTTCGCCCGATGTGGGGTGTGCCCGGGCAGCCATTGAGGTCTCGTGAGGGAGTGAAGGCTGTGAGGCAGAGAGATGGCGTATGTCCCGGCTCAGGCTGCCTGACTGGAGCGCATGTGTGCTCTTGTGAACCTCGCTCCTTTGAGGGGATACCCCTTGTGATTGTTGTGGCTGTTGTTGCTGCTGTTGTTGGGGTATGGAAGCAGGCAAGGATTGCTGGGGTAAAGGTTGCTGTACAAGGGACAGTTGTGAAGCTGTCGGTGATCCGTACTGGAAAGTTCGGCTAGCTATAGGGGTCTGAACCGGGGGACTGCATACGGATGTGGTAAAAGAGCATGGGGACATGATCGCCGAAGGCGGCTGCTGCAAGGAAGTAGGGTGATTCGGGGAAGTGGTGCTGAGGTTCCCGTGCGATATGCTTGCCACCGAAAATGTGACGCCTTGGGAGGGCGGCACGCGGCTGGATGGGGTGATAGTTGCAGAGGTGCTGTAGCTCAATGGGGCGGCCTGTTGCTGTAATTGGTTACCAAGAATAGCAGCTGCTGTAGTGAACGGTAGCTGGGCGGGAGAGTTAATGATGGAGTTTCCAGACATCGGCGTGGAATTCATCCCTGTGACCGACTGCTTCCGATCTACCATCATCACCATCTCCCGGTCCTGTCGGATTATCTGCTTCAGCAGCTCGTTCTCCTGTGTGTTGAACACGCCAGCATTCAGATCCTTCTGGAATTTCTGGAGCAGGAGCGAGTTCTTCTTCCCTGTTTGGGCGCAAAACCAGTAGAAGGTCAATATTTAGCTGGGGCTGAGTTGATAGAATAGCAGTTTAGCACTAAAAGTGTAAATAAAACATGTTTAACAATGAGAGGAGGGCAACAAAAATATCACAAAAGGTGGAAGGGTTAACTAGTCACTCTTTCTTTTAGGTAGGACTGATTGGTTGAGATGTTGGATTCATCATCTGAGGTCTTTACCTCATAGAATCTCAATTCACATAGATTTTTCACTTTGTATATAACAAATACACACTTTTTAAGACTAAAACATCACAGTCATATCCCATAACAGGGACTACACATTCATAGTATGACTTATTATCATGATATAATACTGTTTTAATGGGACACACAAAGTTTTATTGCATTAAAATGAGTTATAGTAGGCCACTACAATAAATAAAAGAATGTAGTGTGTAACATGTAGGCTATATCAGAAGCCAATAGTTCTCTATGTGTCTTGACTTATATTTCATGTAAATTCTGTGTAGTCTATATATTTTAGTGACCTAATTATCTGCTAATGTAGCGGAATAGTTTGAAGAACAAGGATAGATTTTAAAATCCAAAGTTTGACAAGTAGCTTTTAATTTTAGAAAAAGAAGGGAACTCACAACAAACTCTTATAACTAACAAAATGCACATTAGAATTTGTTCAAAACTTGTTGTAAAATGCTTGTTAGGCCTGCATATACATTAGTTGTTGTAGCGGACATGGGCGTAATTGTGTCTCTTCTCAAATTATTATTTATTTTATTTTTATTGTCTCCTAAACTAAACTTAACTAAGTCTCTATGTTAATGGCCTACAAAAGATACATCAAAATATCAAGAAAGGATCACTGATCGTGGCAATAGTGGTCCTTTATTAGTGGGTTTCTGTGAGATCAATGCTCTCTTCCATAAACTAACGATGACAAAAATCAAATGATTGATCTGCTAACGCTTGTAAAGAGTGCTTGCAAGGGTGATTAGCTATGGGCGATGGTTATTAGGATTTCTTAATTTCAATTTAACTTGACTTCAGTGTGCCAAATTGATTTAGGTCTGTTAAGTCCTTCTACCTAATTCACTATTTTGCCTCTATCGTAAATGGGGGATGTATCGATTTTTCAGAGAACTTCTTCTAGCACAGCCCTTTTGTACAAAATAGCTGAGCAGAACTTTGTTGTTACATTTGATGATGGCATAAAGCGATATGCTATCAATCACCCAGCCATAACCTCAAGAGTGAATCGGGTAGGACGCATTCATTAAAGTCTTTACTATTCAAGGTGAAAACACAGTTTTAGGACTCAGCTGTTATGAGACATATACAATTTTACTGTCAAGCTCCCCATAGTGTTAGAAGCAGAATATAAACTATTTTTAATTATTTATTCATAAAGATTTGTTGGTTATACCCGCATTCATTCTTGTGTTCAAACAGAGCTGGACAGATCTCCCTCCAAATGTAGGGGTCTCAAGACGTATTTTTACATTTCAAACTATGCTGTTTATGATGTGATTAAAGTAAGACATAGATGGGTCCTTATAAAAGCCCTTATAATTAGTTTACCTTGGACAGACTAACGAATTCAATTGAAAAATGGATTGCAGTGGACATAGAAATAAAAAAACATAGCCTAAATCCACTTTTTATATCGTCTAAAAAAAAAAATGCTTTACTCTTCTGCCACAATAATGTAATGTTTATTTATTTATTTATCTGAATTATTAGATTTATTCTTTATATTGTATTTATAATTTTTTTTTATGCAATTATTTACAATTAGCCCTTTAAATCAAGATTTATTAAATTATTTTTATTTAGGGTCCTTTTGAGGCAAATATTGATATGTGATTAATTCGATTAATCAATTGGCATATTATGTAATTAAACTGATTCAAAATTTTAAATAATTGACAGCCCTAATATATATATATATATATATATATATATATATATATATATATATATACAGGTGCATCTCAATAAATTAGAATGTCGTGGAAAAGTTCATTTATTTCAGTAATTCAACTCAAATTGTGAAACTCATGTATTAAATAAATTCAATACACACAGACTGAAGTAGTTTAAGTCTTTGGTTCTTTTAATTGTGATGATTCTGGCTCACATTTAACAAAAACCCACCAATTCACTATCTCAAAAAATTAGAATATGGTGATATGCCAATCAGCTAATCAACTCAAAACACCTGCAAAGGTTTCCTGAGCCTTCAAAATGGTCTCTCAGTTTGGTTCACTAGGCTACACAATCATGGGGAAGACTGCTGATCTGACAGTTGTCCAGAAGACAATCATTGACACCCTTCACAAGGAGGGTAAGCCACAAACATTCATTGCTAAAGAAGCTGGCTGTTCACAGAGTGCTGTATCCAAGCATGTTAACAGAAAGTTGAGTGGAAGGAAAAAGTGTGGAAGAAAAAGATGAACAACCAACCGAGAGAACCACAGCCTTATGACGATTGTCAAGCAAAATCGATTCAAGAATTTGGGTGAACTTCACAAGGAATGGACTGAGGCTGGGGTCAAGGCATCAAGAGCCACCACACACAGTCATGTCAAGGAATTTGGCTACAGTTGTCGTATTCCTCTTGTTAAGCCACTCCTGAACCACAGACAACGTCAGAGGCGTCTTACCTGGGCTAAGGAGAAGAAGAACTGGACTGTTGCCCAGTGGTCCAAAGTCCTCTTTTCAGATGAGAGCAAGTTTTGTATTTTATTTGGAAACCAAGGTCCTAGAGTCTGGAGGAAGGGTGGAGAAGCTCATAGCCCAAGTTGCTTGAAGTCCAGTGTTAAGTTTACACAGTCTGTGATGATTTGGGGTGCAATGTCATCTGCTGGTGTTGGTCCATTGTGTTTTTTGAAAACCAAAGTCACTGCACCCGTTTACCAAGAAAGTTTGGAGCACTTCATGCTTCCTTCTGCTGACCAGCTTTTTAAAGATGCTGATTTCATTTTCCAGCGGGATTTGGCACCTGCCCACACTGCCAAAAGCACCATAAGTTGGTTAAATGACCATGGTGTTGGTGTGCTTGACTGGCCAGCAAACTCACCAGACCTGAACCCCATAGAGAACCTATGGGGTATTGTCAAGAGGAAAATGAGAAACAAGAGACCAAAAATTGCAGATGAGCTGAAGGCCACTGTCAAAGAAACCTGGGCTTCCATACCACCTCGGCAGTGCCACAAACTGATCACCTCCATGCCACGCCAAATTGAGGCAGTAATTAAAGCAAAAGGAGCCCCTACCAAGTATTGAGTACATATACAGTAAATGAACATACTTTCCAGAAGGCCAACAATTCACTAAAAATGTTTTTTTTATTGGTCTTATGATGTATTCTACTTTTTTGAGATAGTGAATTGGTGGGTTTTTGTTAAATGTGAGCCAAAATCATCACAATTAAAAGAACCAAAGACTTAAACTACTTCAGTCTGTGTGCATTGAATTTATTTAATACACGAGTTTCACAATTTGAGTTGAATTACTGAAATAAATGAACTTTTCCACGACATTCTAATTTATTGAGATGCACCTGTATATATATATATATATATATATACAGTATACATATTAGGGGTGTAAAAAAATATTGTATCGTACGATACAAGGCTCACTATACAATACCATACACCGATTAGCCACAACATTAAAACCACCTGGGCTTGGTGCCAGATGGGCATGTTTGAGTATTTCTGTAACTGCTGATTTCCTGGGATTTTCATGCACAACAGTCTCTAGAATTTACTCTGAATTGTGCAAAAAAACATCCAGTGAGTGGCAGCTTTTTGTTGCCAATGTCAGACACTGTTGTGTCATTTATGATTTAAAAGACATTTATGTTGAATCCTTGAATAAGTTCATGAAAATAATGTCACTACTGGTCAAAAGTTTTGAAACACTTACTCATTCTTTATTCTAATTATTATTACTATTATTATTATTATTATTTATATATATATATATATATATATATATATATATATATATATTCACATTTTAGAATAATAGTAAAGTCATCAAAACTATGGAATAACATAAATGGAACAATGGGAATTATGTTGTGACTAAACAAAATCCAAAATAAATCAAAACTGTGTTATATTTTAGCATCTTCAAAGTAGTCACCATTTGCCTAGAATTTGCAGACATGTACTCTTGACATTTTCTCAACCAACTTCTTGAGGTATCACCCTGGGATGCTTTTTAAACAGTATTGAAGGAGTTCCCATCTATGTTGGGCACTTATTGGCTGCTTTTCTTTATTATTTGGTCCAAGTCATCAATTTCAAAAACTTGTTTTTTATTTTTTATTAAATTTAATTTAATAATGAAATAAATTAATATGGTGGCACAATTATATTTTTGTCTACAAAACAAATTTCAAACATTTAAGCATACGCCTTCAGATCAAAAGAGATTTTTAAGATCATGAGAAACATTTCAGTCAAGTGTTTCAAAACTTTTCACCGGTAGTGTGTGTGTATATATACTGCATATATATATATATAAATATATATATATATATATATATATATATATATATATATATATATATATATATATATATATATATTATTGGTCCTAAACTAGGCTGAATTTTCTTTATGCGAACATGACAGACATTTCTAGTCAGTTTTTTTTAAGGAGAGTACCACTACAGAATGTTAAACTCATCATTTTGCAATGAGCGCCATATAAATGATGGTTTAAATTAAAATAAGAATAATGTGATCTGTTATTCAGAACATAATCTTGTAGCTAAGAACAGTATTAAGTATTTAAATACAGTCTACTTATAACTTCATTATAATTCATATATTCATTATGTATTTACTTGAGGCCATAAATGTCTAAGAAAATCAAAAGTGCAGACATGTTGGGGGTAAGCAATTAATAAACAGAGGACTAGAGGACTACAATGGAAATCAGCCTTTGGTCTTATTGTGTTTGTATATCCTTTTTTATTGTATAAGATGGTGTAAATATAATAAGTCTTGTACATTTTTATAAACATTTGTCAAATAAATCCAATCAAATATATATATATATATATATATATATATATATATATATATATATATATATATATATATATATATATATATATAAACAATAATGCTGAGCATGAGTTTCAGCACTATGTGATCTGCTATTAACTGAGGCAGTAAATAAGAGGGACTACAGTATACTGTATGTCACTTGAGAAAGAAAAGGGCTCCAGAGGATGAACAAGTCAGGTTTCGACAGGAAATAATGTGCACATAATCGCAGTAAGGACAAGAGCTCCCTTGAGACTTCTGTAAGTGTTTACCGGCATGTTGTGTCCTTGCACATCCAATCACACACTGCTCGCTCCATGTACCGACTACATCGGTAGCGGTAAACATGGCCAGACTTCAGTGTGCCAGACCTGAGATTCATTTTTGCGTGGGGAGGGGGGTAAACTTGTGACTGATTGTGTCTGATGTTTGGAACCCACACTGAAAGAAATGGCCTTTGCTCATTTATTTTCAAAAGTCGAAGGCCATGATGTGTCTACTGGCAGTCACAGTGAAATGAATCCAGTGGAATATAGAGAAGACTACCGTCTACTTCTAACAAACACGGACTATACTGTCTAGAGACTTACATGTCCTTTGAAAAGATGTTTGGATGGAACACGATTTCTGTGAATGAGGAGTTGATCGTAAATATGTTATTCACAGGTTTAAGGACTTTAAACAGCCAGTGGAGAAGGGGTTTTAGATTAAGGTCCTAGATCAACAACAATCATGACCTCTAGGGGTTTGAACATGTTCTGAAGAGGTTTAAATGTGTTCTGCTGAATATTTTAAGCCCTAAAGTTTCTCTGACATTTGCGCACTTTGTGACTTTCTGCTGGCTGTATGATTGTTTTCATGTTGCCATAATGTACCATAAAAAATACAGGGAATAATGCCCATGGTTTAGGAATGGGATGCCCAACAAACTCATATAGGTGTGAAGTGTGAGAGTTTTCATTTTGAACTATTCCTTTAAATTTGAACAAAGTTTGAGAAAGCAATAGATTTTTGCTATATAAACAGCCTACCCTTAAGTTAAGAGGAAGAATATTATATGTGTAGAATGGGGCAGAGTTTATCAGAACTATCATTCTGAGTGTGTCACAACATTTCATTTTGAGCAAGCCTTCAAAGTAGACATCCTGAACATTTCCTTATAGCTTTGATTTTACAGGAACCCACAGTCCCTTTCAGAACAAAGCCTATTATGAAGCTTGTACGGAGAAAGAGACATTCTGACTAAATGTGCTTAGACATTCATCAGAACGGAACATTCCATTTAACCTCTAAGCTCAACGGCCTCCGCTGAGACACACCAGTCCTCTCTACTGCATTCTTCCAGAGCTGAATGGGGATATTGGAGTACATTACTCTGCATTCGTGTCATTGACGATGCCTAATAACCTGGAGTCTGCCTCCTATTCTCTAATTAATGAGTGGAACATGGTGAGGCGTGAACATGGCGCACCATTGAGCTCAAGCACCTTGCCAGGTGGCCATCATGATGTTTGGAACAGGCTATAAATAGGCTTGGAGAAAGCAGCTTATGTTTTAGCCTCACTCGCTAACAGAAGAAAGCCAGACAAGTAAGCAAGCTATTCATGATAATGATATGATATTTAGTTACAGCGTGTTATATTAACAGGGAATATAAAATAATTAACCTGGGAATATAAAATAATTATCATTTTTTAAATTGTGGCTTCCAGGCCTTGAAAAGCCATGGAAATTAAACAGATATTCAAAAGTCAATGGAAATTTCTACCATGAATATCATATTTTTTGTTGTTGTTATATTTAGTTCTAATATTTCAAATTAGGTTGTATTCGTTAAATGTGCACTCAGTAACTTTTTTGTTTGTCATCTTAGACTTACACTGATACCAAGGGGTGTGGATGCAGCAACATGAAAAAAACAGTCGTTTTTAGTTACCGATGCCATTGTAGAAATTCACTATTCACAGTCTGTCATGGTTCATTTAATCCATGAGTGAGTGTCCAATAACAGGGCAGTTATTGAGATTGAGTAGTATTCGACTGGTCATGTGATCTTAACTTGGCCCCATGAGGGGGACCCGCTCCATGTAGAAAAATAAAAAATAAATAACAGCTTTTATAAGGTTACTCTTATGACTGGAGTGTTCATCTCATGTGAGCGCTCATGATTTTATACATGTTTCAAAATTCTAACTTTTTTAATTGAGGAACAAATTACTGAATGCACTTTTAACATTAGTTAACACAATAATAAAAATGAATTAACAATGAAAAAAAGTCATTAAAAAAAGGTATATAGGGAATATATATATATATATATATATATATATATATATATAGTTTTTTTTTTTCTAGCACTGCTCAGCTCTAAAACATTCTGTTGACTAGAAACTGCTTTTAGTAAGTGCAGTGTCTCAAATATTTGGGCAACATTAATAATAAAGTTGTATACGCTGACACAAGTTAACAAGAACTAACAATGAACAATACTTTTACAGTATTTATTCATTTTGATTAATGTACATATACTAATACATTTTAACATTAAAAGTTGAATAAGTTAACACTAGTTAATGCATTATGTACTAACAGATAACTAATGTATTAAATAATGTTCATGTATAAAAACGTACTGTAAAGTGTTACAAGAGCAGTTTTTAGGACATTGAATGGTCAAAAAGTGTGGGAACATAGACAAATAATGACTAAAACAATAAAATTAAGTCTTTATGTGTTAACAAATATCAAAATAGCAAGCAGCATTTTTGCAATTATCATTATGGTTATTTTCCTGCAACAAAAACCTTATGTGATGCACAAAATTACTTGCCTTGACTTTAACAAGAACATGCAACCTTGTTTTTACTTACAAATTTTAATCTACTTTGATTTAACCTTCATTTTGAAGTCCACTGGGTGGACTGAACACATGCTGGCTGCCTTAAGCCTGTGGATCATTTCAGATGTGAGGGGGAAAATCTGGATCGTTACGAGGAATTTACCTGCTGCCTACGGGTCGGCCAGGACACTCTTGAAAACGAGATGAGCTCATCTCAAGAGGGGCTCCTGGTCAAATAATTTTTAAATAAAGATAGATACATCAATTGTACAACATGTCATTCTGGTTAATGCATGGCAAGTTTTGATTGCTTTTTCTTTTGTCAAATTATTTTGCTTAAGACGAGACAAGCATTTGCAGTCCAAAAACAGTACATGGAGCATCAATCAAGTCACGGTTTTTATTTTTCCCTTGTATGAGACAAGACCCCTTGTTTTAGTTGGATATCAAATCACTTCTGACAATGGAAGTGTTTTGTGAGAGCAACTTGCAGTGGCAATCTAGCACAAGCCCGTTCTCCACATGAAAGGACCAATGCACGTCGTGGCTTTGTTTACACCGGTCATCTTGTGTTATGATTGACGTCCACCAAGTTTGAAGAAAAAGTTCAACCGAAACTAAAAATTCTGTCATCATGTACTAACCCTCATGTTGTTCCAAACCTATTTGACTTACACTCATGGAACACAAAAGCAGATGCTAGCCAGAATGTTAATCACAATCACCATTTACTTCCATTGCATATTCTTCTTTAATACAATGCAAGTGAATGATGAGTGAGGGTGTCATTCTGCCTACCTCCTTTTTTGTTTCATGATAGATAGAAAGTCACACAGGTTTGAAACAACATGAGGGTGAATAAATGATGACAGAATTTTTACTTTTGGGTGAACTATCCCTTTAAAGGGTGATAACGTCAATGCTACAAACAGAGATGGGTGTAGATCCTTGTTTAGAATTATGACAGCATTTAGCATACTGTCGTCTGAGGGTTATATGTGATTTGATTGGCCTGATTGCATCAATTCTTATTTATTATTGATTAATTGTCGTGCATGTCACTGTGGTGTGGGCCTATTGATTTAAACAAATCCAATCCAACTTGTAGTGCAGGCAATTCAATAGTAACATGCCGGAATTTAGAAAATAAACACAAAAGAACAGAAATAAAGAAAAGGGTTTGAAATAACATTAGAATCTATGCTGGATACTTAATAACTTATTAAAGTATGGATGCAGGCAAGCAGGTGCTAAATTTGAGAAAACAAGTTAACCCTATGACCATTATGGAACTTAAAAGGGCCATGTCATGCATTTATTATGTTGGCTTGACAAAGCCAACATACTGATCTACTATTTAAGCTTATTATTATTATTATTATTATTATTCTGAGCCAAAATTGAAACAGTATCTCCTCCTAGAGCTTTCAAGCTACAAACACCAAACTCGCCACAGACCTTCAGACTAGTCTGACTCGGATTGCTATCTCTTTTCTAACTGATCGGACCGGTATTCCCGTATCGGACTTCCAAACAGGACTGATTTTAAACTGACTCCCATTCAAGGTGTGAAAACCTTCCCCTGTAATAACTCTTTAGAGGATTCAATCTACTTACTATCACTCCACCACTCATACTTTCTATCACTCCATCACTCTCTTTTCTATCTTTCCATCACTCCACTCTTTTTATTCTTTCTTTCACTCCATCACTTTAACACCCTGACTCAGGCTAGAAAGGAGCCTGAGTATCACCTTGGTAACTGCCTAGCAACCAGATGGGGTTACCCTAGCAACCAAGTAACAAATGACATATCTCTGAACCAGAACATTGTAGAGACTTTGGGTTTCTTTTATTTGACTCAGGGTAGCAAGGAGACTTTTGCATATCATCTTGGTAACTACCTAGAAACCAGATGAGGTTACCCTAGCAACCAAGTAACAAATCACATATCTCTGCACCAGAACATCGTAGAGACTTCCGGTTTCATTCATTTGACTCAGGGTAGCAAGGAGCCTTTTGAGTATCACCTTGGTAACTGTCTAGCAACCAGATGGGGTTACCCTAGCAACCAAGTAACAAATCATATATCTCTGAACCAGAACATCGTAGAGACTTTGGGTTTCTTTCATTTGACTCAGGGTAGCAAGGAGACTTTTGCATATCACCTTGGTAACTGCCTAGAAACCAGATGAGGTTACCCTAGCAACCAAGTATCAAATCACATATCTCTGCTCCAGAACATCGTAGAGACTTCTGGTTTCATTCATTGGACTCAGGGTAGCAAGGAGCATTGTGAGTATCACCTTGGTAACTGCCTAGAAACCAGATGGGGTTACCCTAGCAACCAAGTAACAATCACATATCTCTGAACCAGAACATTGTAGAGACTTTGGGTTACTTTCATTTAACTCAGGGCAGCACGGAGCCTTTTGAGTATCACCTTGGTAACTGCCTAGCAACCAGATGGGGTTACCCTAGCAACCAAGTAACAAATAACATATCTCTGCACCAGAACATCATAGAGACTTCTGGTTTCATTCATTTGACTCAGGGTAGCAAGGAGCCTTTTCAGTGTCACCTTGGTAACGCCTATCAACAAAATGGGGTTACCCTAGCAACCAATTTGCCATTCAGAAAAACAAGCAAGGGGTAGGGTTGCACAGGACTTCTTGCAGCTGGCTGTTTATCTGTATGATGTTCCTTCTGTCTGTCTGACTGTAAGACCTTCAAACTTCTAACTCTTCAAACTATTTAAAACTTTCAGACAAGGCTTTGTTAAGCCAACATAAAGTTTGTCTTCAAACTTTACTATCTAGTTATTATTATTATTATTATTATTATTATTATTATCCTTTTTTTTTTTTTGCACAAAAAACAGTCATAATGTAGTCTCTACCACTTTTGCAGTAAATGCCCCCCACCATAACATGTGTGGAATTTTTTTTTTTTTTTTTTGCATGAAAACATGCAAGCAAATCATTGATAGCTTAGCTATATGTCTCAGTTTATGTGAAGCACGCAATCAAACTATTACAGTTGTTCGACTGAAATAACAATTGAGGACTGAACAAAGTCGGCACACTGTTGCTTCCAAATACTTATACAAGATTTGGTGATAAAATACAGATTAACACAAGCTGCAAATATGAAGGGTTAATAAATCTATTTCCAGCTGAAAGAAGAGTTAAAAGGTACAGTCGGCCCTGGGCTTCCCCTCTGTCATTTCGGCGCTTCAATATGCATCCCGTGTAAGGAAATATGGAATGTTTGCATAGGGGGAGTCACCCTTGATCATTTCGGCATTTAAATACAGGACAATGGCCATCCCCACGCATTCATTTTGGCTAAAATACGAGACGTCCTGGCTAATACAAACTTACTAACATATACTGTACTTCACCATTGTTTTCCTTTGCACTCCACGAAACGCGTTCTTCTCAAATAAAAAATTAAAAAACAATCTCAAATTAATATTTCGTGAGCAATTATGCATTTCTTTGGTAAATAGCGGTTTAATCAATGTGGAGCTGATCATGCTTGAGTCCAGATAATGGTTTATTCTGTGATAAAAATGGCTGGCTATACAATTCCTTACATATTTAACAAACACAGAGAGATAATAAAGATTAGAATTAAATGTAATATGGCATTACTGTCATATCTTTAAAAAAATATGTGCCGAACAAACGTATAATTCCACCTTGATGCATTCAGGAACTTTGTTTAAATATATTTAAGCCACTCATTCCTAACATTGGCATCATTTGGAAGGGTATGCATAGATGCAGATTTTCCACAACCAGGAACACAACAACGTGTAGGGACCTTACTCAATATCTTAATCTTTTCGTTGGTTAAAAGCAAACTACAGTAACAATAGTATCACTTTCAGTGTTGGAGTACCTCAGTTGCTTTCTCTCTATCAATTCACCACAATGTTGTGGAGGTGGGGATATTCAAATGAACACCACATCCTGATATCATAATGTGGCTGATTTCAAAATGAGTAATTTTTGCAGTGTGGAAGCAATAAATACTCGTTTTTGACTGGAGAGCAAGTTTTGAGTTCTGAAACTTAAAGAGTATCTTTTTTATATACTGTAGTACAATGGCCACTTATATGTCAAAATATAAAGGAACATTTTATTCCTCATGACATGACCCCTTTAAAAATGATATTTTTGTTTTATATTTCTAGCATTTTTTTCATGCACTCAAGTTGTAACATTATGCAGGGCTTCATGCTATATTAGTAACTGTCATAAACAATTCATATGCTTAAAAGAGAAACATTTTACTTCGAGTTTTCAGATCACATCTTAGATTATCTTCTGGTTTAATCTTATGAACTGCAAAATCAAAAGATACATAACACAATTTAACACTGGTGTATTAAATCATAGCAACCACCCATTTTTAGAGCTACATTTTTATGTAGCCAATTAACTTAAATGGCTAGTGCACCCAAAAATTATGAAATATTGAGAATGGTAGCCTCTGTCACCATTGCAATGTGTGAAAAAAAAAAAAAAAGATGCAAAGAATGTGAATGGTTACTAAGGCTAACATTCTGCCTAATAACTCCTTTTGGGTTTCATAGATGAAAGAAAGTCATACAGGTTTGAAACAACATGAGGGTGAATACATTTCATTTTTGGATGAACTATCCCTTTTTAAATATTATAACAATTTAAATATAAATATAATCTTGTCCGTCACAAACCATATACTGTAGCAATTAAAGATTCATTTAAATGTTGGGTGAAAAGTAACAGTTCATGCTAACTATAATATGATAGACCCTATTGTTAACCTTAGTTGCAGAGAATTCAATTTATTAGCACAAAAAAGTGACAAGGTCAGAGACCAAACCCATTGAATGGTGCAGAACATCAAACAGATGTTCTACGAATGTTCAGAATGTATTAGCTCACATTTGAATTCCACACAATTCAAATTCATGATGAACGGTGGCCTGTATCTCGACAAAGAACCTTGATGTGCCTTAACAGAGCTTGAATGAAATCCCTTATTTCCTTTCCATTGTTCCTTTGAAACTGGCTGAAATAAAAATGCTTCCTTTCAATGTTTCTATGAAGAAAGTGTGAGTGATAATGGATTTGTTTGTAGTGGGGATATGTTATGCTCAGAAATGAAAGTGCATCAACCCATCGTGTTCCAAAATAGAACAGTACATTATATATAATCTAGCAACTAAGACTATTTTTAAATGCTGTTAACTTAAGAACATTTTGTATATAACATCCTATAAAGACATGGAGCATTCAATAAAATAGTAGAAGTGTTTTAATAAAAAATAAAGTGGGTGTAAAGTGTTAAATGTCATAAATATTTTAGATGTTAAAGATTTAGTTCACCCATAAATACAGTCGTCATTTACTCACCCTCACGTCGTTCCAAACTGTATGACTTTCTGTCTTCCGTGGAACACGAGAAGACATTTTGAAGAATGTTAACATACAATGATTAAATGGTGACTGAGGCTAGAATTCTGCTTAACATCTCCTTTTGTGTTGCACGGAAGAAAGTCATGTGGGTCTGGAACAAGACAATGAGTAAATTACAGAATTTTTAATTTTGGGTGATCTATCCCTTTAACATTGTCATCAATGAATGTTGATGAGATTCATGCAAATTTGCATAAATTAACTACCAAAAAATAGTACATTTGGGAAATAAAAATTAAATTAAGATTATAATTATTCATGTTTAGCACTTTAAAAAACAAACAAAAAAACAAACAAACAAAAAAAAAAAACTCTTTAAATGAACAAGGACTACACTAACATGTGAAGAACTGGTCCTATTGATCATTGAAAACTGTTGCCCATTTTTGCACAAGCTAAAACCCCCTGTAGGGGGCGCTATGGATGTAAACTAGGGCCAAGGGAGGGAACGGGGTGGTGCTCATAACCAGGTGTGCAAGGTGGGGGAGTGGACCAGAGGCTCATGCTGGTGAGGGTTTGCCTTCGTCCACCCTCCACACGCCCATTCGGGGATTACATCAAAACAAAGATAGCAGGGCAACCAGCCCTGCACAGGACAGCTACATGCACTTTCACTCACCAACAGACCACTTAATAAAGGCTAGCAGTTTAAGTTTAGTTGCTATGAATTGTTACGTCTTGTTATTGCATATAAAATCAATCCGAGACATTTGGGCTAAGAAAAAGAGAAAACAAGGTAGCATATATACACAACATGCAATACAATGGCAGATGACTAGGGTGCGATGAGGGACAAGACAAACACACAACAAATGAACACATACAGTACAGGCATTAAACTAAGAGAAGCGAGGATTGGGATTCAGGTCTTACCAATGCGATCCAAGCGGTCGATAGCCACGGTCTCGAAGGCACGACGCATCATGGGATATTCTTCCAAGACTTCGTTGAAATGGTCGACAGACAGCGAGAAAAGTCGGCAATACGTGTCTGCACGGACACTAGCAGTACGGCGACCTTTTGTCAACAGGCAGATCTCTGTTGTTAATAGACAAAACAGAAAAAAATATGTTATGTAATATGTTCCTTGTCATTTCGTAAAAACTACCTGGATTAGCAGGGAAGCAAAAAACTTGAATATTAGAAAAGATTAGCATGTAAACATAATGTGAGAATGTTTAATGCATTACAAGTGTAATGCACATGTACACTGGCAGCCAAAAGTTTGGAATAATGAACAGATTTTGCTGTTTCGGAAGGAAATTGATACTTTAATTCACCAAAGTGGCATTCATCTGATCACAAAGTATAGTCAGGACATTACTGATGTAAAAAACAGCACCATCACTCTTTGAAAAAAGTCATTTTTGATCAAATCTAGACAGGCCCCATTTCCAGCAGCCATCACTCCAACACCTTATCCTTGAGTAATCATGCTAAATTGCTAATTTGGTACTAGAAAATCACTTGCCATTATATCAAACACAGTTGAAAGCTATTTGGTTCATTAAATGAAGCTTAACATTGTCTTTGTGTTTGTTTTTGAGTTGCCACAGTATGCAAATGACTGGCATGTCTTAAGGACAATATTAGGTCAAAAATGGCAAAAAAGAAACAGCTTTCTCTAAAAACTTGTCAGTTAATAATTGTTTTTTAGAAATGAAGGCTATACAATGCTTGAAATTGCCAAAAAACTGAAGATTTCATACAAAGGTGTACACTACAGTCTTCAAAGACAAAGGACAACTGGCTCTAACAAGGACAGAAAGAGATGTGGAAGGCCAGATGTACAACTAAACAAGAGGATAAGTACATCGGAGTCTCTAGTTTGAGAAATAGATGCCTCACATGTCATCAGCTAACAGCTTCATTGAATTCCACCCGCTCAACACCAGTTTCATGTACAACAGTAAAGAGAAGACTCAGGGGTGCAGGCCTTATGGGAAGAATTGCAAAGAAAAAGCCACTTTTGAAACAGAAAAACAAAACGAAAAAGTTAGAGTGGGCAAAGAAACACAGACATTGGACAACAGATAATTGGAAGAGAGTGTTATGGATAAACCCATTTGAGCTTTTGTGGGATCAGCTAGACTGTAAGGTGCGTGAGAAGTGCCTGACAAGACAGCCACATCTATGGCAAGTGCTACAGGAAGTGTGGGGTGAAATGTCACCTGAGTATCTGGACAAACTGACAGCTAGAATGCCAAGGATCTGCAAAGCTGTCATTGCTGCACTTGGAGGATTTTTTGATGAGAACACTTTGAAGTAGTTTAAGCAGTTATGAATGTTTTTTTGTTTTGTTTTTTTAATTGTAATAGTACATTTTCACATTGTAATAGTACTACATTTTCAAATTGTAATAGTAAATTTTCACATTACTTCCGAAACAGCAAAATCTGTTCATTATTCCAAACTTTTGGCTGCCAGTGTACATGTGCATTACACTTGTAATGCATTAAAAATTCTCACATTATGTATCCTTACTATACATTGTGATCAGTTGAATGCCACTTTGGTGAATAAAAATACCAATTTGTTTCCATAAGAGCAAAATCAAATCTATTTTCACTCAACCATATACACAAGTGCAACAGTCGGTGAAAGTCTTGGGAGCAGTTCCAAGCAACATAGCAGTATGACAATCTGTACACTATTCCAAACCTTTGGCCGCCAGTGTAAATGTAAATGAATGAAATCTACTAAGTGATGCGCCAAGCTGCAATGCTGCTCCCTCAGGTCAAGTGTTGTAGGACGCGACTCAGTGACATTTAAATAATTTAAACTTTGACCCTGATTGCACTGACAAATTGAAACTGACCTTTTTGACGAGCACTCAATGATTAAGTAGCATGATGTTTTATTTATTGCCGCAAAAATCAGAGATGCAAGAGAGATTGTCCATGTGTTGTAGGAAAGGCATATCATGACATTCAGTGAATAATCACCATATTATCCACATTACATGTTCTAAGCCAAACATAAATAAAATATCCCTTCTTTTATGCTATCGGCAACACTTAGTGACATTAATATTGATATGTGCGTCTACGCCCTTATGCAAGTAGTGAAAGGGAATTACGACTTTGCGTTTTTTGTTGATGGTAAGGCTATTGTTGACTTATAACCAATCCAGTCTCCTCTTTTAAATTTATATAAACATACCAAATCCAGACAGTAGTTGACAAAACTGGTTCGTAAGATTTCTAAGTATATGTCATTTGGTTAAAGACTTTTAAGATAGTCAGTGTCATAAGCTGTGTCTCAAATGAAGCACTGTACACTGTGCACTTACAATATGCACTATGACATCTAGTGTTTGAATTTCTGAAGGGTAGTATCATTTCAAATTACACAGAAGTATTTGCCATTTTCAGCTGATGGAAGTGTCATTTCGAACACAAGCGATATGATGCCTCTAGCTTTAACATGTTAGCTAATCTCAGTTTAACACTTATATCCTGAATAATGTACATATTCACACAGCTTGGACTGAAGGTATAGCATTCATCTCAAAATTGCAAGGTGCTGTCTTCACAGAAGTTTTGGTAGTTGCCACATTTACCATTAATTACAATTGTTTTGACAGGCCAGCATCATGGCCAGGTAACCCACTAAAAATATGGCCTAGAATATTGCAGTGCAGAAGAAAGCGATTTGGGACGGAGATATAGACTATAGCTACTTTTCCACCATCGGGCTGAACAGTTCTCATTGCAAAACCGTACCATTCCGAGCCGATCTGGGCCAGCTGGTGCTGTTAAGGTTTCTTTTTCCACTGTGGTACAGTACGTAACAGGATTATGGAGGATGATCGCATATTCAGAAAGGTAAAAGTTCCCAGACTAGCTAAAAAGGATATTTATTGACAAAATATTATATAAGTATTATATGAAGATAGTATATGAGAATATATTTATATATTTTGAGTTTAAACGAGCTAGTAACTTACTTCCCTGATGAAAAGTGTGTAGAAAAATAAATGTAGTCTACAATAGCCAACTAGTTAAACCATCGTGATAAAGTCATGCAGATATATTAAATGAGTCACCACATACTAAAGCCATTCTACCAGCACTGTTGAGTACGGTTAGCTAATTCCATGCCGGGAATTCCGTGCTGAGAACGATTTATAATCGTGCTGTGCCGAACCGTGCTCAAGTGGAAATGCTACTGTAAACGTTCCGTACTGTGCTCAGAACCGTTCGGCCAGATGGTGGAAAAGTGGCTTTTGATTTAGAATGAACCTTGAATAAATTGTTTTCAACAGAGTCCTCACTAGCTGTGTAATATTGCACACAATTTGGCTTTAATTGACTTTGGTGATAGTCCTTAAGAAAGATCTACGGTCCAATGGGGTATCTCATGGAAATGTCTTTCACTTTGAGATATGGACAGGACCAATTTTATATATAATTTTTGTACACTATAAATTTAGTTAGTAACATATGACTAAAGATTCTTTGAATATACTGCTCTTAAAAATAACAGATTTCTAGTATTATTTGCAGCTACAAATAGATACCCTTGGCAATTTGTACTGCACAAAAAAAAAAAAAAAGCCAACACGGTGCAAAAAGTGTGTGCATAGCCCCCGGTACAAGCTAGCAACACTTTCCAGCTGTGGGTTGGAACAAGGTGTTGGGAGAATTTTACTGGCAACGTGCCATCTCTCTTGCTTTACCAAGACTCCATGTAGCACAGTATAAAGGAGAGGGCAGGAGAAGTACTTAGAACCTACTGTTCACCCATTCTAATTGGTTCATAAGCCTTAAATGTCACCGTGAAGCACATTTTCAGAGCCCCAAAATGCTGGTAGTGACTGCAAATAGAGGGAGAGTATGATTACAGATAAGAAATATATTGTATGATGAAATGTTCCAAAATTACTGATTTCAGTAGTAAAAGTCTCACAACGCACATTTGTGGCTAGCTGCCATGGGTGGACGAGTGCCTGAGCGAGTTAACGGCCAAGCTAGCGAATGTGTGAAGGTGTTTCTCTCACCCTCATGAAAGACCGTCCAATCAACTCACCCTCCTCCCGGGCCTCCACAAATGGAGCTGACGCTTGACCTTAGCACCTTGGAAGTCCATAATTTTGGCACATATCCCAGCTGTGAGCAAACGGACTGGCTTGCCTAATTAGCTCACCTTAACCGCCTCTCACCTCAAATGGCACACTGCAAGAACTTCACTGTATGTAAACTTCAAAGCGCTACATCTTGGTGAGCAAAAATGCAGAATCAAGGTTTTGGATTTATTGAGCTGGACCAATTACCTGCTAATTTCACCTTGTGGTCTATTTTAATTTCATTGGTGATGTATAGCTACTTAAGAATATTGTACCTGGCTTAAACAAACCTTATCCTGCTGGCTTTTTTTGCTCTTTTCTAAAGTGTCCTGTTACTGTTTTACTGTGTAAGAAACCACTCCAAAAGATTTTGTTTTTCAATCAGTGAGATTTTTGGCATGGATTTTGAAATAATCAGTTAAAGGGATAGGTCACCCAAAAATTTACAATTATCTCATTTACTTTCATTCTTACATCTGAAAGTCACATGTGATGCCTGTTCAGTTTCACTTTCAAATCTGAAAGTGAATGTTAAAGTGGAGATTTAGAGTAAAAAAGGACTATAAATATTGTTCTGTTTCTTACCCACATCTATTATATTGCTTCTGAAGATATGGATTTAAACACTGGAGTCGTATGGATTAGTTTTATGTTTCCTTTATGCGATTTTTGGAGCTACAAAGGTCTGATCACCATTCACTTGCATTGTATGGACCTACAGAGCTGAGACATTTTTCTAAAAATCTTTGTGTGCTGCAGAAGAAAAAGTCATACACATCTGGGATGGCATATGTGTGAGTAAATGATAAAAGCATTTTCATTTTTGGGTGAACTATCCCTTTAACCAGTCTTGAAGAAAGTGCAGGGTATCATCCACACAGCAAATCAGGTGTGAAGCTACAGTAACCTACCTGTGGTTTTATGACTTTCCGTTGTGTTTCTGGATTTGTTATTTTATTTCCGGATTTGCTGCTGTGTTTTATGATTTGTTGTTGTGTCTGAATTGTTAGTTTGTTTTTGGATTTTCTGTTGTGTTTTATGATTTTGTTGTTTTGCACTTCACAGCCACCACACTCTTTTGGTTTAATGACAGTTGAGATGGCATGAACTCCACAAGTTTGTGCAAAGCCTGATGATCCATGTAATCCCAACATAATTTGAAAACTTTCCAACGAAATTAGACATTTTTTTTTTGTTTTTTTTTTTTTACAAAAGAGTTTACATGGTCAGTGTCACAAATTCATTGTAACTTTTTTTTTTCTTCCCCAAAAGCCCAGGTTTTAATGGACCTCTAAATCCAGATTTTCAATGTGGTCTCAGAATTTTATTAGCCATTGAAAAACCCATATGAGATACCACTATCCTAGATACAGTCTGAGTTAACGTGACATATTAATAAGTGTGTAAACTGTGTATTCCTGCATATTTTTGTTTGATCTTTGTGCATTTTAGGACCAAGACCAGTGTGTGTTGGGTTGATATCCCAATGCAATGAAGAGGAATTGATTTTCTGACACTGCCAGCAGGTTCGACACACATACACCCCCACGCACACGCATTCACATGCCAGCAGAACTCCTGCTATGGGCCAAAATACCAGTAGCAGATGGTTTTCCACAGAAGCAGGTGGCTGGCATCACAGTGTACCATGGTAGAGCAGGCACAACCTTCATGAATCGTGAGAAAAAAATATGATTTAATTTCAGTTTTCATACCCACACTCGTACAGCTTAGGTAACACTAAAAACTGCATGCCAAAAAAATGACATCAAGGTCATTTGTGGCATAATCCCTGAATTATAAATAACTGGATGAGTGTAATCTACTCTAACAGTAAATACAGAAAGTCAAATGATCTGTTGTGACCCTGATGTTTAGAAGTTTTTTCTCCAAGTTGTTTTGTCTGTGCCCTCATGGGGACAATGCGATTAACAAAAATCAATTTGTTTGTTGTTTGAAATAATAATAATAATAATAATAATAATAATAATAATAATGTAATAAAAAACATCTCACTATTTGCTGAGAAAAACTTTCGAATGAACATAATTCAGAGACATTACATAGTTGTGTCAAATTATGAAAGCATTGAATAGACATTTCAAATAGTGGCCTTGGAAGACAATACTGTATATCGTTTGATGTATTATCACTGGCTTACAGTCCACAACATCTTGCAATCACATTTTACAATTTGTTTGATGTAGACTTAGGGGGCTGTTCACACAGAATGCAGTCTCACACTCCATTTTGCTATTTTGTAATTGTTGGTCTAAGTAAACATGCGTTAGATTAATGCCTTTATCCATTGCGTGGTGTCTCACTGTTTTTTCAGCGTCTTACACCATGAGTGTCATGTCACCAAGTTAAAAACAGTTTAACCATGTAAACTTGAGACACATACATTCAGTACTATCCAGTTGTGCTACCTCTAGCTGTTTTTGAATGTAAAAATATGTCCTGTGTAAACGGTAGGAATGTCATAAAATATTGATACATCGATTATTGATCTGCATGTTATTTTCTCAGTATGTTTTTGAGGCATCGATTAATTACCATTAGACAACATTTAAATTAGAAGCCTAATTTGTGTGCTTTCAGATTAACAGTCAGTTGAAGCTTTGAACCCTAGGAAAGAAATATCAACTGATTCGCCACAGGCCAAGAAGCTAACAAATTGTGTAGCTAAGTTTATAGTCAGAGATGTGCTGCCGCTTAAACTGATGGAGAGTCCCTTTTTCCAAAACATGTTAGGGGAACTGAAACCGGAGTTTAAGTTACCCTGCTGCTCACACTTTACTAACGCTGTGTTGAGAAGTATATGACAATGAATACTGTGTCATATACTTCTCAACACAACGTTAGTAAAGTGTGAGCAGCAGGGTAACTTAAACTCCAGTTTCAGTTCCTCTAACATGTTTTGGAGCCTTCGCCTTTGCAGTAGATTTAAGGGTTTGGTGTAGCAACAAGTAGCCCTGTTTATATCTGAAAATGCTGATATAGATTGATAATCATTGAGAAAAATTTTCTGATTATCAGTGCATGAAAAAGACATCAATCACAAGCCTAGTGAACAGCTACTTATTCTGTGCTGCCTGCTCTTGGTAAGTGTGGTTTGGTGAGGCACATTGCCTGTAGTAGAAGCTGGTGCTGATCTGACTCTACTGTTGGACAGTGACTCTTTGTTACAGCTCTAGATTACATTATCAGAGCAGATCTGATAGCATCTGCATATAGCTCTCAATAAGAGTTATACATCACCTTTCAAAGCAATAACTTTCCTCATGTGAAATTCAGCAGGATTGTAAATTATAATTTACAACTTAGTGCCCACTGTTTCTGAGTCAGAGAGACTTGTAAATTATAAGTCCAATTTGCAGAGTTCCAACCGACTGTCTCCCCTTAGAAAGCATGCCAGTTTTCCATTGAAAATATCAGCAAAAACATACAGGTTTAAAATATATGTTGTGGTTTCATACAAACAGAAAAAGCAAAAATTAGGTAAGGTAAAGTTCCTTATAATATAATGGATAGAATACTAAATATTTGACTGGAAGTGAATTGCGCCATCAGTTACAAGAAAAGAACATTTTTAAATGTTCATTTCTACAATGTACTGACATGCAACCTCCTCATGCCCACTGGAGCCCTGCTTCAGTCCTTTGATTGCTCATATTGGTTGAACAGATTCAACCTACCAATCACTTCACAGCATGGTAGAACAGTAAACAACAATCCACATTTACTGTCAACATAGCTTGGAAATCATGGAAGCTTTTTGACCAATAAAACCACCAAAAAGTATTTTTTTCTTTGGAATATTTTCTATTAGATTTTATGGTGGTAAAATAATGTAAAATCACAGTGTTCAATAATTTGAAGACTGTTCAAATTATTGAACAAACATTAAAACATTAAAGTACATACCATAAAAATAAAAAATAAAAAAAAACAATTCTGCCCTGCAAAACCAAAATGCAGTTACTACATATTTTGTCAAAATGATCTGTCCTGTGACAGACAGGTTTGACTCAACTATACTCAAATTTAGAGAAAATAGACCAAGACTTTTGACATTTGGTTACTCAGTTTCAGTGCTGGCTTTCACTTCACTTTGGCTTTGTAGTGCAGTATTCTTCTAAAAGCTTTTAGCTATTTTATTTTTTTTTTAAAGAACCCTTAGGAAAGTTATTTACTGATTGCCTGATATAAAATGATATGAATAACAGTGTGCACTTTTCAACTTACCTCCAAAGTAGGATCCATCGGTGAGTTTGAGCTCTTTGTTGAATTTGGTAATGACACTAGCCACTCCATGCTGAATGAAGTACATCTTTTTACCCACGGTCCCCTCGCGAATGATGTAATCATTGGGCTGGAACACCTCGAACTTTAGTTTACTCAGCATTCCTGTCACAAAGTTAGGATCTGCATTTGCAAACAGCGGCATAGTGGCCACCAACTTACGACAGTTGAAGTTGACGATTTCCTGTGGGACAAAACATTCAGCAAACATTAATAGTAATATCAACAATTTGTCTTACAGTCAAAGACTGCATTTAAGATTTTGTTTTTTAAATTATTTTTTTTTTTTTTTCTCAATATGAATAGCTGTGTAAGTTGCACTACTACTAGCTAAGCACTAAACTGCTAGCATAATTCTAAAAAATAAAAGAGCAATACAACTTAATAAACTTGTGCAGCATTTCATGTAGACATTTTTTACCTTTGTGAGGGCAATTTGTTCTAGCCATTTTAAACAAACTGTGTCTCATCCGTTTATGTCAAATAATGTAAGAATTTACTTTAATAAAATACTTTAATGCTTTAATTTAATAATTCATTAATAAACTTTTTCAAGATTGAGAATTTATTGCCTTTTGACTAAATTTTAATTACAGGAGCATTTTTGTGACTTTCGGTGGCATTTTTGCCCAGAACCTCTGTCAATATCAGACCCTGCTTTATAGCGATATACAAAGTAATATTATTTATTACAATAATTGTATTTAATTTAATGCTGCTCTCCATCAGTACAGTATATTACTTTTTACAATGTTAACTATGAAGTTTTCTAGTTTTATTGGTGGTATTTAGCTAAAATTCATATGTTTAAATGTTGTATAATGCTGTCATACCAACTGAATTTGGCTTTAATGTAGCTACTTTAGCTACTTTTTATTTTTGTTGCTTTACTGTAGTTTAACTACTTTAAATTATGAGCTATGGGCAAGCAACTGTTTCAAAGTAGCTTTCCGAACACCGTTTCTCTCCACACTGCATTGCAGTGAGTTTATATAATGGTAACCATACCATTATCATCAAGTTTACATCATCCATTACCTAAAAGGCTGATGCCTGAGGCACAGAATACGCAGTCTTTCTTGTCTCTATGTGGCCAAGGTGCAAAAAACAAAAACAAAATGTGTTTGTTTTGCATTGCATTGGCGTGAAGACAACAGCTGCACTGTGCTTTAAAACGGCATAGTTGGCAAAGCTGCAGCAAAATTCTGACCGCAGTCACACAGAAGGAATAATGAGTTTGATAGCTGCGTCCAGCCCTTTACCTCCCACAAGGGAGACAAGCTGGAGATTTTATCTATTTAAAGCTGGTTTGTCACAAGGCAGTCCATGTAAAAATAGCAGTCCTGACCAACTGAGGGAAAGAGAGAGATGTGAGAGGGAGGGAGGTGCTGCCAGGGGTGTTAAAGGTGTTTTGGGTATGAAGCAGTTAGAGTTATTTCACTTTGCTGTGTCATACCAGGCACACATTCTGTCTGCACAATCATGGTGGTAATGGCAGAGTGCGGGATGCAGGGTAATATTCATAAAGTCTCTATGTGTGTTCTATAAGTGCTTTGTATTGACTACATTTTTGGATGATTTTTTTATGAACTAGCTCGCTCTAGTTGGATTAATAAGCATATATAATGGCTGATACAGACTATATTGATAGTAAGCACAAACAAATGTACTTTATTTCATGCCCTGCAGTAGAATTTTCTTTCTTTAAATACTTTGGTAAAACTTTGCAATAAGGTTCTATTAATTAATATTGGTTCACATTGCATTAACTAATGTTAATGTATACAACTTTAAATGGAAAAATGTATTACTAAATATAGAAATTAACATAAACCAACATTAATAAACGAAGTAACAATATTGTTTATTGTTCGTTCATGTTAAAAATTGTCAATGAAATTTAATGAACAAAACCTTATTGTAAAGTGTTACCAATAATTTATATAATGATTGATAATAATGATATAATGAAGCTGTTATCATGAAAACTGTATATGATAAAGTAAAAAAAATAATAATTGATTTGTTTTTTTTCAAACAAGCAAAGGATTTTTTAATTTAAGTGATATTAATTTAACATATGGGAAGACCCCAGTGATATTGGATTTTATAAATCAATCTAATGTAAACTACCAATAATCTGGCACAACATTAACGATACAGATGAGTAGATCATCTATCAGATGGAGGTAAGTGGTGGTCAGACCTGGGGTCAGAGTTATAAAGCATTTCCTTTCATATCCAAATGAAAAGGATTTTGCGTCCAGGCAAGGAGATAATCCTGGCTGAGCACTTTTAGTCTGAGATACTTAGGTACAAATGGACCTGGGGCCGTATTAGCTGCGACCCCGGGTCAGTGCTACTATGCCATATTTGTGTCTTACCTCTTTGAGCGGGTCGTTTAGCTCATTAAGGATGCTGTCCTCATCAAAGATTTTTCCCTGGTAGCGATGCTCATAGTAATCGTGGATTTTCTGACGCATGTCAGCTGGCAGCTTGTGGAAGGACATGTACTGCTCAACTTGCTTGTACTGTGAAAGAGAGAGAGAGAGAGACGAGAGAGAGAGAGAGAGAGAGAGAGAGAGAGAGAGAGAGAGAGAGAGAGAGAGTGAGTGAGAGAGTCAGAATTGTGCCTATATGAGAGAAAATTTGCAAACCTTTTGACCAATAAATTTTCACACATTTTACGTCTTTTCCGTTTGTGAGTACAGTGAGTAAAAATAAAATAATTTAAATAAAATGAAATTTATATGAAAATTAAATTTGCATTCTGCACATACTCAGGCTCTTGAATTTACCAACTCGATAATGTCACAGGAAATATTACCAAGACAGTCTATACCTGCCCGAGAACAATCTATTTATACTGTTAAATAGATCTGGATTATACCTTTACAGCTTTTAGTTCGATTCATGATTAATCAATAAATGCTGTTAAATATACATTAGTAACTCTATACCCATAGAAGTCTTAAAGGTACAGTAAGTGCAGCCTGTTTTAATTCTAACAGTCAGATTGAGGGTAGAGGTTGGTCACTTGACTTTTGGAAATTCAGGAACTTATTTAGAAAACTAATAGCTCACCTCTCCTCAACAACATCTGTCATGTTCATAGCATGATTAATGGTATGGTATGAGTTACACTGCATGTAATAGCCTACTTACAAAGTGTAATACTTTAGAAGCCTTTGTAAAATAAATAATAAAAGTGACGTTTGCCTCTCTGAATTAGAAATCTTGAATAATATTTTCCTAAAGTGGTCAATATTCTGAGTGAGGCCCATATGGTCTTTTTGCACTGCGAGTGAAAAAGCTTTGAATGACTAGGAGGACAATTCAAGCACCAAGCAATTAGACTAATGTTCCAAAACCTCCCGTCTCTATCTAGTCTAGAGCATCTGTGGCAAGGAGACCCACGGCTTCACAACGTCTTGACAGGAAGTCTTTATCTCTGTTGCTGAGACACAGACATGGGCCTTAAGAACCTGAGTGCTGATGTCTTCAAGCTGTGGGACCCAAAGACGGTCCAGACTTCTTTAGCTTGACCATGCTGATTTTAGAATCAGTCTCTGAGGAGATCCACAGAAGAAACATGATGATGACAGAATTTTCATTTAAAGTTAAATCAAAATGGATTATTTTTACTTAATATTAAATCAAAACTGACCCTATTTACTTTCTTAATAAATGCACTTTATCTCCTTTTGCATGATTAATCAGAACATGTTTAAAAAAAAAAGAATAAAAATCATAATCCTGCACCAACATGTAACAACACTCTCTAAACTTTTTTCTTCTATACAAGATAGAAGATATGTGTTGTAAATGCTATTAAAAATGGTCTTTAAAGGTAACACATGAGATCTAGTCATAATAGGTGCACTGTATATACCCAATACCACTTTTCAGATTAAATATGAAAGCATTTAATAAAATCACATTCAATGGATGACCAGAATAGACAACGGTCAACCGAGTGGACATAATTCTAAAATAACATTACCTACAGAATGAAAAAGTTCCAGTAAAGTAAGTTATGATAAAAACACTGATTGAAAAAAAAAAAAAAAAAAAAAAATCTAAGCAAAACAGTCATGCTGGACAAAAAGCAATGAAATAACAAGAAAAATCTAAGGAAAATGTAATTTTAGAAACCACAATGATCTGAATGCCAAGAAGACACTGCATTTTATCTCTCTCTGACACACACATGCGCACACACACACACACACACACACACACATCAAAACTTTGAAAAAGACTAACTAGTGACTAAAACTCCAGAAACTCATCCATTTTAATTAGAGCCTGCTAAAACACACACACACACACACACACACACACACACTAGAGTGGGAATCACAAGGCAATACAATATTACACTGATATCTAGGTCACATTAAAATCTAATTGTGATTCTTTATTTTTGGTGTATTGCATTTCAAAACTGTGATATATTGCAATACTTTTCTCACTGTTTTTCATTCCTCTTCAAAGGACTTCACAGAACTGTTACCAAATCCCCAAATGCATTGTTAAATTAATAACAATGCATTTAATTAACATCAAGAGTGCTAGAGAAGACTGTATTTATATTTTCTGTGACTACATCAAGTTCTTCTAAACTTTTTGGCTTACTGAGTATTTGAGACAAATCTGGAAGATTATTAGTGAATAGTGATTTAGTGGTCGAAAGAATAGTTCTACCTGAACCATAGTGTGATGTAGATTGAGTGACATTAGTTGATAGCAGCATACAAGATACAAACTAATGATCTGAGATGTCATTGCTCTACGGCAGAATTTCTATGTTATCAACATCGACTCCATATGACAGAATTAAATCTAGTGTATGATTATGGCAAAGAGTTGGTCCTGTCACATTTTGTCTGACCCCAAGAGAGAATATCGATAAATACTAATCGCAATGTGTCATGTTCATTATCTATGTGAACGTTAAAGTCACCAACTATTAAAGCTCCATGCACAGTAACTACTATATCTGATAGAAAATCTGCAAATTCACTATCGAAATCAGAATATGGCCTGGGTGATCTATATATTGTAGCAAGGGCAAAAGACGACAGAGATTTTTTATTTATATCTGATGATGTCACATTAAGCATTATTAGTTCAAAAGACTTAAACTTGTATTCTGTCCTCTGAGTAACTCCAAAAACTTCACTATAAATTGTAGCAACACCTCCTCCTCGACCCTCCAGACAAGGCTCATGTTTATAACAATAACCTGGGGGAGTAGACTCATTTAAACTAATAAGCCATTAGACTAATCACTTTCAGAAAAATACCATTAGGCTACCACAGTACCACCACTCCCTATATGCATATTAGGCAGTCTGCGTAGGGCACCAACTCCCTAAGGGGGCACCATCATACCCTACGTGCACCACGTTACCAGGGTAATGCCATGTCCCTGCTAAGGTTTGTGCACGTCACTGGTCAAAAGAGTTCTGTTCTGGCTCAGCGGTAAAGCAAAATAGCTGTGCCATCTAAGGGACTGTTGTTGAAGTTTAAAAATTTCAATAACAGAGATTTTTTGGCACGTGAATATCGATACGATATAGTGAGGAAAATACCACAATACTTTAACATATTGATTTTTCCACTTGCTCTAACACACACACATGCACACACTTGCATATTCAGGAGGCAGAATCAGGGGATCAGCTTGTTTGGTTTAACGGATTGTCACAGCCCAGTGACGACAGCACCTCTGAATAAACACTGCCTTGCATACTGCAGGCCACAGCTCTATAACTGTGAACACCAGTCACAACAATGATGCTCTGGTATAAATCCCCCTCAGATTTTTGAGTGAATTTTGAATACAACCTCCAAAATATCACAAAAAGCACAATTATATATATATATATATATATATATATATATATATATATATATATATATTTGTAACTTTAATAATTAAGCAACACAAGTATTGTAGGTAAGAAGTGTTTGTGTTGTTGTTCTAAACCCGTATGACTTTCTTTCTTCCGTGGAACACATATGGAGATGTTTCAGTAAACATTAACTTTCATTGCAACCTTTTATTCTACCTGACATCATTTTGAGTTCAACAGAAGAAAGAAAGTCATACATATTTGGAACAACACGGTGGTGAGTAAATTATGACAGAATTTTCATTTTTGGGTGAACTATCCCTTTAACTAAACAACTATTATTGTGTTTTTTTTTCTTGCTGTGGTCAAGAGCCAGTACTGCCGCTGGTGCCCCCTCAAAAAATAAATAAAATAAAAATAAAATAAAGTAAAATTAAATGGTAACACTTAACAATAAGGTTCCATTTGTTAACAGTAGTTAATGCATTAGGTATTCTGAACAAACAATTAACAATATATTTTTGACAACATTCAATTATCTTTGTTAATAAAAATAAAATTGTTCATTATAAGTTCATGTTACTTTATAGTGCATTACCTAATGTTAACAAATACAACTTTTGATTTTAAAAATATATTATGTTGAAATTAACATTTACCAAGATTAATAAATGCATTTTGTGTTCATGCTAACTAATGTTAACAAATGGAACCTTAGTGTAAAGTTTTACCAACAAAATAATAGATGTATGACGCCCCTAAATTGAGTGTAATAATAAAAAGATGTCACTTCTTGTTCTAAATTATTACAGAGCCTCTTTCAGAGGATGATAAGGCCCTTTTCTCTTTGCAGTGCATCGATTTACTCTGAGCTCACAAAGAAGGGGAACTTTGTCATTTGTACGACTATTTGGAAGTGAAATATAAGTCAGCTGTGCAGGTAAGTATAAGTCATCTTAAGCATAAGTCATAAGGTGGTGAAAAAGCACAGAGTACTCAAGCTGTTTTGGGCATTTGGCTTTAGAGCACAGATATCATTGGCACAGCTAAAGCAGATAATCTCTCTACATCCCGAGGGAATTTTGCTCATGATCCCCACAGAGATAATGCTAAAATATTTCAGCAGTCTGTGTGAATGACAGCTGGCCTCCTCTCCGTGAGGCCAGTGTCAACTGAATGCTTATATATCCACTTTTAAAAGGACACAATCAACTAATTATTTACCAGCCCATTTCTCCTGTGAGGTGGCAAAGTTCTTAAACTTTGGATTGTTCACACTCTCCTCTCCTCTCCTCACCTGCTCTGTCCACATTTCCTTTTCTTTCCTTCATTTTCCTCTTTTATTCTGTCCCATTTTCCTTTTCTTTCCTTCCTTTTTTCTGTCCTGTCCCCTTTCCTTCCTTTTCCTGTCCTATTCTGTCCCCTTTTCCTTCCTTTTCCTGTCCTGTTCTGTCCCCTTTTCATATTCTTTCCTTCATTTTCCTGTTCTTTTCTGTCCCTTTTTTCCTTTAATTCCATTTTTTCCTGTCCTGACACCCTTTCCTTTCCTTTCCTTTCCTTTCCTTTCCTTTCCTTTCCTGCCGTGTCCTGTCTTTTTTCCTGACCTGTTCTGTCTACTTTTCCTTTTCTTTCCTTCCTTTTCCTGTCCTATTCTGTCCCCTTTTCTTTCCTTCATTTTCCTGTCATATTCTCATTTCTTTTCTTTTCTTTTCTTTTCTTTTCTTTTCTTTTCTTCCTTTTTCTGTACTGTCCCCTTTCCTTCCTTTTCCTGTCCTATTCTGTCCCCTTTTCCTTCTTTTTTCTGTCCTGTTCTGTCCTCTTTTCATTTTATTTCCTTCCTTATCCTGTTCTATTCTGTCCCTTTTTCTTTTTCTTCCCTTCTTTTTCCTGTCCTGACACCCTTTCCTTTCCTTTCCTTTCCTTTCTTGTCTTTTTTCCTGACCTGTGCTATCTCCTTTTCCTTTTATTTTATTTCCTTCCTTTTCCTGTTCTATTCTGTCCCTTTTTCCTTTTCTTCCCTTCTTTTTCCTGTCCTGATGCCTTTTCCTTCTTTTCCCTGTCCTGTCCTGTCCCTTTTTCCTTTCCTTTCCTTTCCTTTCCTTTCCTTTCCTTTCATGTCCTTTTTCCTGTCCTTTTTCCTGTCCTATTCTGTCCCCTTTTCCTTTTCTTTCCTTCCTTTCCCTGTCATATTTCCTTTCCTTTCCTTTTCTTTTCTTTCCTTATATAAATACATAACAAAGTGTTTCATGCACAGCTAAATGACACACTACCACAATAATTTTCCTCTGTGTTAAACACTATGCTGGTTTTCACAGAAAGCTGATTTTTGGTCAGGTTTATCGTAAGTGTGGGAACAGAAATGCTTTGTCAAGATCAGGTTTGTTTATCACCCCTCTCTCTCTCTTTCTTTTTCCTTTTTTTCACTTCTTCTCACAGAAGCGGTCATCACATTAAATGTGCAGTGGGCTCTGGCAGGGTTATTTCAGGTGTCATAAACAAACCGACCAGCCTGTCTGCCTCTCTCCCACACAGCAGGTGTGCTGTGCTCTCTCTCCAAACACATAAGGAGCTCAGGACTGCGGTGCGTTCATGCAAGAGTTTGATTATATAGATCTCGTAATTTACAATCAAAAATGCAATTGTATTATTATGTCCCTTTGAAAATTAGAATCTATGTTCTGGGCCCTGCTGGGATAGTAACGAACACACACAAACATTCATAAAAATAGCAGCTGTTAAATGAATTACTTTTGTCTAAAGTAACTTACCGTGCATTCAAGGTATGTTTTACCTTGTTTATGTTGCTAGCGCCATGTCTGTGAAATATTATTTTCTTTTTTCAATGAACATAAATTCTGATCACAAGTCCATACACATTTTCTCTCTTTTTTTCCCCCATTTTGTTCACAGAGACTGGCATGCCATTATTTGAATATTTTTTTTCTGTGCCATTATATTATTGTAGTATAATGTACAATATATTTCATATAAACTTGCCTCTAAATGGCACCTTCAAATAAAACAAACTGTGGTTAGTCTCTTTATATGCCATTCTCCCAGTCTAAATGGGCTGTTCTTGGTCAGAATAAGCTGACATTTTGACGTAGAAGTCTAGCTATGTTAGACTATGCTAGAGGATACAAATGTCTAAGATGCTTAGTTGCACCCAAACAACAACCCATCTGTTTAACCTTTGCATTGACTCACACAATGGTTTTTATTTATGAAGCATTTCAGGATAAGATTGTTGGTTTGAGGTGGAATTCCTGCTGTTAACCCCATTATTGATCACAAAAGATACTAGCCCTACATTTCTGCTGTGGGATATTCTGTAAATGCCAGAAAAAAACGGCTGAGTTTACTCCTAAAAAGATATCAAAACATATCAGGTGAATAAGATGAACCTCACATCAAAGGAACTTCTACTCAAAATGTTCTCCTGCAGTTTGCCGTTGATGTTGCATTTTGAAAGAACTCTCTATTGAGATGCAACTCTCCACTCAACACACAGCCACGTGCAGTTTTTGAAAATATGAAGGCTTGATCTCCACCGTGTGCTGGTTTGATCTGCTGATCATAGGAGATCTGGTGCTGTAAAGCCACAGATGAGAGAACCAATAAGAGATAATGCTGTGAGAGTGTGGTTATCTTTCATTAAAAGGCTTTCTTATGCTTATCTTTGCAAATGGAACAGCAGATAAACTCGAGTGAGTCAGGTAGCTAGAGAGCTGAGTCACGAAATTCTTCATCAGATCAGTTATGAAACCACTTCAGTGTTACCATGAATGTCATTGTTCAAATGTGGTTACTGCATGATACATTTTGTGGTTAAGGTTTTTGTGGAGAGCGGGGCAGGCCAAGCGGCGACTGTGCGGAGCAAGGCCGGGTTGGACACCTGCAGCGGATTATCTCGCCCAGCTGTGGGTGACTGCAGCCTTAACGAGCAAGAGATAAAGCCGCGATGAGAGCGGCAGTCGGGGAGAGACTCCGGGAGAGAGAGAGACCAATGAAGCTGTGTGTTCATGTGGAGCTGAAAAAGCACACTGTTAATGTGTGTTTATGTGGAGCTGAAAAGCACCCTGTTAGTGTGTTCGTGCTGCTGAAAAGCAGTGGTATTGAATGTCTTTGTTACACTGAAAAGTGCTGACAATAAAGTGTCTTATGTTGGACGTTTGACTGGCTCCCTCCTCCATCAGTGAGTCGACTTACAATTTCATTACAAACACAATAGTTGAACTATAGTTACAGTAGCAAAACCATGGTAAATTTAGTGTTTATTAGGGTTGAACTACAAATACCATAGTTCATATTTAATTTTTGTTAGGGATAAATAAATCTATTGTAAGGGAAAGTTAAATAATTGCAAGAAAACACAAAACTATCATGAGGGAACACAAAATATTTGCAAGGGAACACTAAATTATCCCTGGAAATAAATTCCTTCCCTGTCCACTAGGGGCTTAGCACTGTTCCGACACTTAGTGCGCTGCCTACATAGACAGCATTTTAAGGCATTATATGCAATAAAATAAATATTAAAATAAAAGTAGGCACATCCCAGAATGAGAAAAATGTTGATCGCAAATATATTTAATAAAATAAAAATATGTACTTAAATTTCATTCAATACTGAATATAAAAAAAATGCTAATTAAAATTGAATATTTTACGTAATATTTGTGTGCACTATATAATTTATGCTTATTAGTGTATTGTTTTGTTAACTTAGCAACTCTTGTGTTGAAGTGCTATTTTTATGGCGTACAAATTTGCTGCCTTTGTAGAGCTTTCCACATCAGTCACTTAGTTAGTTAGTATACCTATGTAGGCAGTAGACAGCAACAGACATCACTAGGATTGGGAACAGTGCTATTAGTCATTTATTATCCAATTTAGCAGTTTACAACACTGAAAAGAAATCCTAAACTGGTCCAGGCTGGTTTAAGCTGGTTTTATGTTGGTCTAGCTGGCAGACTGGCATAGCTATGCTGTTTATCAGCAAACCTTAGCTGGTAAAGGTAATTTTCCAGTGTGCAGGTTGAGCAAGGAAGTCAAATCCAAAAATACAACATATGCTGATGACCAGCAATGCTTGTCTCAGTAGGGTAGGCCAATGATATTGGCTTTTTCATTTTTCCTCCACTGTTTATATATAGTGTCCAATGAGAGGCAATATGAATGCCATATGCAGATCTCTGGGCAGAGGAGTCGTATCTAATATCCATTTGCAATAGAGCCAAATTTTAATGGGCATTATGTCGGGATGAAACCACAGCGGTCACATTGCGATTCTAAATGGAAAAAGAACGTAAAGTGTGTAACACGTTTGCCTGTACTGAATGCCACACGGCCACAGCAAGGTCACAAAATCATATTTGAATGGAAGATAAGAGTCAGTGCCAGGACAGGCAGAGAAATGTAAATTCATTGAAGCCTTTTGTCCATTACAGACCGCTGCGTCATTGTCACAGTGAAGGTGATACTGGCTATAGGCCTATTCGGACGGCAATTGTTTCTCAGGGTGACATCTGTAAAAGTAAATTTTCATGGCTCCTTTGTGATAAAACTCATGCATTCGGATGACAATTAAATCACGAGGGAAGAGCAAGACTTTTTGTCGATCACATGATTGCAGTTGCGCTTGTTATATGGAAAATTCATCAATCCACAAACTGTAGGGACAAGACTGTTTATCAACGCAGCCAAATAAATCTGTCAAAGGAGGTAAGCATGTTTCGTCACCCACATCACCTCTCCTAAGCAAGGAGATATAGAAGCCGCACATATCAAAGACAGTAAAGATAGTTAAAATGAAATTTGAGGAGTGATGGTAAAAACAGTTTTCTTATGTTTTATCTATCAAAATGATGGACAACATTTGGAATTATCTGTCAGTGTTTAAAAAGCAGAGGTGGAAATTAAACCTTTTAAATAAGATAGACATTAACCCGGCAACTTTTCTGAGACTACTCGACCCGTATAAATGAGTAATCCTGCAAGCCCTATATATAAATGTATTTAGTGAACGTTTCTACATTAAAATGTGATATATTAAAATGTTATTACATTGCTGCCATAATAATGGACCATTTAAAAAGTTTACGTGATCTGGCTCTCGTTTTTCTTTCCCTTCTACTTAAGAGTTACCACTCACTGTGGTGGAGCGGCGATGTAATTTTATTATTGTGAATTATTTAAAAAATTTCTGTTACACAATCCTGCAACTTTCACAACTGTCCATTACTGCCAAAGTTGTTACCATGCGCAGTGCAACGTACGGCACTTAGCAGTGGTCAAAAAGGAATTCTAAAATGGCTTTTGGATTATAAACTCTGAAATGTGGATTCAGACAGTAATTAAATTACCACAAGACACTGGTGTTTGTCAAAAAACAGTAAGTAATTTGGCCAGGAGAGGTGGGAGAAAAACACAGACATTTCGGATTCGGACGGCAATAAAATCACTGACTACCCCCTGTAAATGCCGGAATTACCTCATGTCCCCATGTAACATAACTGCCGTCCGAATAGGGCTTATGTATGGAACTCTAATAAGGCCGTACACAGTGGCCACGGCAGGGTAATTGATTGTGCGCATGGTCCATGGATGTACGGAGCACCCTGTTTTCCAGAGTAAAGGAATTTCATTAACTTGGATGGGAACCCTAGACTCCGTTTCTCTAAAAGGCTGCTCCTTAATGGCTTTGTCAATCAAGAAGATGTATAGGCCGTGTGTAATGAGAAAATGCAACTTTATAAATTTACGTAATCTCCTAGATGATATTTTAAAACTGTGGTCACAAATCAACTAATATAAAATGAAAATGAGCTTGTGCTCATCTCAGGATAGTGGTTAGATTGCCTGCATGCGTATATGCTACTACACAGAGAATTAGATACATTTAAAGGATGCCCATTGCCTCTGATATTTAACTGGATATTTTTTTCAAAGTTAAAATACTTTCTCCTAAATTAGTTTAATTGGCAGGCAAATATAAGTAAGCCATTCATAGGTTGACTTCCTTGAAAAGTGTAACACTGTGGCTCTTTGGTGCTATCAAAACTAGAGACTGACCAATGATCGGTTTTATTTATGTTTTAATTTATATTTACACTTTTCTGCTTAATAATTTATTTTATTTAATATCGAATCAGCGGTGCATGGTGCCATCTGGTGGGTGCGCCTAAAATGTAAATTCTTAAATATTGGTTCTGAATATCCATTATCAGACATGTCAACATAAAAATAATTGCTTTCGCATCAGTTATAATAAATAAATAAATAAATAAATAAAAATCAATATCGGTCAATCTCCAATAAAAACATTCACCAAAACATGCTCTTTTTTTAGGGTTAGGGTTTATTTATTTTTATTTTTTTCAGATCACTTTCATAATTCAAAGATGTTAAAAATGCAATTTACATAACAATTACTTAAATACATCTCTTCTATGTTGAACATGTTTTCAACTCACTTCAAAGTTATTTTGATATATTTTCTGGGGCTTAAGTAAAAAAATGTCATGTTGTGAAACCGTTTAGAGACAGTGTGAAGTTAACATATATATATATATATATATATATATATATATATATATATATATATATATATATATATATATATATATATATATATATATATACACACACACACACACTACTGTTCAAAAGTTTTGAAACACTTACTCATTCTTTATTATAATTTTTTTTTTCCACATTTAGAATAATAGTACAGTCATCAAAACTATGGAATAGCATGAATGGAGCTATGGGAATTATGTTGTGACTAAACAAAATCCAAAATAAATCAAAACTGTGTTATATTTTAGCATCTTCAAAGTAGTCACCCTTTGCCTAGAATTTGCGGAAATGTACTCTTGACATTTTCTCAACCAACTTCTTGAGGTGTCACCCTGGGATGCTTTTTAAACAGTATTGAAGGAGTTCCCATCTATGTTGGGCACTTACTGGCTGCTTTTCTTTATTATTTGGTCCAAGTCATCAATTTCAAAAACTTTTTGAAATATGGTGGCACAATTTTATTTTTGTCTACAAAACTAATTTCAAACATTTAAGCATACGCCTTCAGATCAAAAGATTTTTAAGATCATGGGAAACATTTCAGTCAAGTGTTTATAAATATATATATATATTGACATTTTAATGAAAAGGCACATTTTGGTGGTCATATAGTGTAACCCTGAGAAAACTTGACTTAAAAATTCATGATATTTATATAAAAAAATACCTTGAAAAATATGTTTTAAAACTTTTTTGAAATTAACAATTAAGCTGTGTTCAATCTCATATATTCAAGGTGCAAGGGAAGTATTTTAATACCTTTTACCTGATAATTACACAACATGATATGTTTAAAGTAATTAAATTATTTTACATATTTGTAGAATATATTATTGCAGTATAACTTTTTTTTTAGATTTCTCATTTTTATCATTTTATATGTCAATGACAAGCATAACAAAGCAAAATTGCCTCAGCCAATGATTGGTTTGGGGTGTGGCTATCTGTTAGTGTGACCAGTGAAAGATAGGGGGAGTTTTTGAAAACATTGTGAAAACTGAATTATTTTTGCAATTCCATTTGGTGCAGCTAGTGGTGCAGAAACTACATACTTCACCTTTAAGCTCCTAGTTTAAGTGCACAATTGATCTCACCAATGTTCAGGTCCATGGGTTAGCCCTTACAGGGTTTGGCCTTTATGTAATTACTACCTTAACAAAAATATTGCCATGTCTGATGTAACTTTATTAAATGGAAAGATTAGTTCTACGCAGTGCAATTCAGTAAATAAAAAAATATTTTTAACTGAGGCTGTGATAAGTCCATTGCGTGCAATCCCATTCCTTATTTTTATCTTGTCTTACCACTCAGCCACCGTAATGCCATTAAACGAAGAACCTGATGGCTCATGTTTGGATGACGTGCACGTGGTGTGGCGTTAACTCGACTCATTCAGGTCGTGCATGTTGCCACCCAAACAAAGTCCAGATGAGATAAGCCCCACCTCCCACGGGACAAAGCAGGTGCATTTCCTAAAAGCATCGTTAGCCAACTATGGTTGCAAGTTCCATCGTTACATACTTTAACGATTTGGTGTTTCCCGAAACTATAGCTCTTTACCTGTTTAGAGGCATAGTTCCTTATTAGTTTGCTGTGTGGACATCAGTTGACTTTACTGAGGCTTATACATCTTTCATTCCATATATATATATTTCATTCAGTCAACACTTTGACCACGTTTACATGCATTTAAGAAAATGACTTATTCCAGGGTTTTGCAGAAAGCGGCATTCTGAAATATCACATCAACGCGAATGCAGCCGTTTAAGGGATTAAAAGGCTGTTAAGAGATAGCGCATTATCACACACACTTTTTGTCAGAGAACACGGCTTTTATGTATTTATGTTAACACCTAAGTTCCGTTTATATGCTTTTGAAGAGTGTGCATGTGTTTATGTGCTCAAGTGCGTCGGGGGAACACCGAAGTCTGATGTATAGTGAAACCCATCAGCGTATGTATCTGTCGCATTACACAGTGCATGCAGCTTTCCTGTCTTCTGCAGCTTTCTTGCATTAAATGGCTTTCTGGTGTACATGTAAATTAGCTTTTATAATTTAATTTTGGCTGAAGTTATTACTCCACCCCCTGAGTAACATCACTAATGACTGCTCTATGTTGTTGAAACAATGTGGTTCGAACGATGGATGTGCGACATAGTTACTGCGGTTTCGGGAAACCGTCCTTACCAGCTAGTTAATTTCTTCAACGATGCATCTTACTATGGTGGTTAAGCAATGAGTTACATTGGTGTGATGAGGAGGAAGGTGGGGCTGGGCTGTGAGTGTGCACGGCCGGCCCCCAGTCGGGCTAATCAGCTGAGGAGAGGGATAAAGCCAAGCCGGATGCGGCAGTTCGAGAGAGAGAGCAACACGCAGCTGCCGTGTGTTTATATGTTTGTGTCTTTTTAAGTTTTCACTAAACATTATTTTGATGGTTCGTCCGGTTCCCGCCTCCTCCTTGCCCATTTTTAACCTTGTTACATTGGTCCCAAAACCCGGGAAGGAGGAGGGATGCACTGTTGTGGAGTCCTCTCCACTGCCGTCTGCCCAAAGGAGCAGCCACGGCCATCTGCCAGGGGACAGAGTAGTTGCTGCCGGCCGCCTGGACGTGAAAGAACGGCCGCCATCCGTGAGGGGAGGAGGGGCTCGCTGCCGGCTGGCAGAACTCGGAGGGGTGTTCCATCCACCAGGGGTCGGAGGACTCACTCCGGTCCGCCCGGAGAGGAGCGGCTGTCATCCGCCAGTGGGTGGAGGAGTGGTCGAGGGCCAGGCGATGGCATGTCTGGGAACTGGCGAGCAATTTTTTTTCTATTTCTCCTCTCTCTCTCTCTCACTGTCACTCCACCTCACTCTTTCCCTTTCTCCCCTTTTCCCTCCCCTTGTCTCCCTCCCAGGTCTCGAAAGGTGGGAAAAGCTTGCTGGCCGGCACGGCCGGAAGGGCAACGAGTGGAGTGTGACGAGGAGGAGGGTGGGGAGGGCCGTGAGTACGCACAGCCGGCCCCCAATCGGGCTAATCAGCCGAGGAGAGGGACAAAGCCGAGCTGGATGTGGCAGTTTAAGAGAGAGAGAGCCACACGCAGCTGCCGTGTTAGTGTCTTTTAAGTTTTCATTAAACATTATTTTTACTGTTCAGCAGGTTCCTGCCTCCTCCTTGCCCATTTTAACCTTGTTACAGTCGGTATACAGGAAATGCACCCCAGCACGGGCTGCCCTTGCTTACTCTGGCCCTGAGAGAGTGCTTTTGTTGTTAACTTGGGATTAATCCTCTTTGAAAGCAAAGGGACATAATGATCCGCTAATGGTACAACAAGCTCTCAAAGACAAGATGCTAGAATGAGGGATAATCTCCCTTGTGCTTCTCTCATGGTGTCTCCAGGAGGAATCAATACACAGTGGCATCGCTGATTCGATGACTTAAGTATCACAAGCCTCGATTAAGCTTGGTAATGAACTCAAAACATGAGACCAAATGTCTACGGAAAGGTGACAAAGTTCTACAAGCAGCCATGACACCTGTACACAAATTTGTGTAAGTGAGAATTACACAGTCACAAACGTTATTTTGAAAATAAACTGAAATTGAAATGCATTGGAATAGGGCTGGGCACTGTGACAGTATTGTGCAATGGAGGAATACAAAAATCGGGTACTTCAACTGGTAGAGAGTTTGCTGTCCCATTGCAATATCTACGCTAGATTTTTGTGTGCAGCTATCAGTGGGCAGGACTGTTGTTTACTCCCAGTGTTGGGTAAAGTAATCACATTACTTATTATCTAGGCTTAACAAAGACAACATACTATTATTCAACAGGCTTGGTTTGGGGGTATAATATAAAAAAATCCCTAAACCAAGACCAAAATGTCTGATTGAAACTTGTCCTAGAGCTTTCAAGCTACATCCACCAAACTTGGCACAGACTTTCAGAGTGTTCTGACTTGGGTTGCTATGTTTTTCTAACTGAACAAACTTACGGTTTTCCTGTAGGGTATGATCCAAAATCCCAAAAGTACCACATACCTCCACTGGCGTAATGTTCAAATGGGCCAAGACTCTTGAAAATCTAACTGTCATCTAGTTACTTATAAGTTACTTTCTAAAACACTTTTCACAGAAAAGCTTTTATATTTCCACACAGCCAATTCAAAATAATGTCTATATTTCTCCACATTTGTTGACTCGTTAGGAGCTACACACTCTTCAGCTATCACAGAAATGCAAACAGATATTAATGTAATTCCTTTTTTAAATGTAAGAACATAAAATGAACATTAATATTATTTTTTAGAAATTTAACCTAAGTATAAGTCATTTTATTACTAAGTATTTATTACTAGTATTACTAAGCAATTAACATATTTGAAAGTCACCAACTGTAATCTGATAAAAAAGAATATGAAATATAATTAACTACACCATTTTTTATCAGATTACAGTAATTAATTATTTTGTAATTAAATTACACACAACAATGTTTTCATGTGAGGAGCAATGATGAAACAAGGGAGTAATATTATATAATAATAATAATAATATTCTGATTACCGTAATGTGTCCAGACATTTTTTTTCTCCCCTTTTCTCCCCAATTTGGAATGCCCATTTCCCAATGCGCTCACCAAGTTCTCGTGGTGGCATAGTGACTCGCCTCAATCCGGGTGACGGAGGACGAATCTCAGTTGCCTCTGCGTCTGAGACCGTCAATCCGCACATCTTATCACGTGGCTTGTTGCAGGCCCCGCGTTCAGACATTTTCCTTTTGAGTTTTTTTTGTTTTTTTTTTGTAATTGTCATTATTCTCAATGATGAGTGACTCTCGTTAGATTCTCATTATGGTTATACACATTTTTAAAATAATTTTTATAGTAAAAAACAAAAAACTAAAAAACTATATATATATATATATATATATATATATATATATATATATATATATATATATATATATACATATATATATATATATATATATATATATATATATAAATCAGCATAAATTACTGGCAGTAGAAAAGTATACAGTATATTACAGTATACAGTTTAAGTAAAATGTCCTATTTCTTATTACAGCAATGAGACTGAGATTTTTATTTATTTATTTTGCATGGCAATAATTATGATTTTGGGGAAAATGTGCTTAACTATTATGAAAATAATGTCACAATGCAAAAAAAAAAAAAAAAAAAAAATATGTCATTTATTTTAATTTATTTTTTATTTTGGGATGAAATATATCCCAGACATGTTCTTGACCAATTTGGTCCAATACTTGCAAAAATAAATAAGAAATAAAATAGTTAACCAACAAGTAAAAGAGGTGAGCTTCTCCTTACCTTCTCCTGGTACTGTCTTCGGGACGAGTCTAGTGACTGGATGAGGGCTGTGGCGTGGCCCACGAACATGGCATAACAGGTGGCACCCACAATCATACTGAGCATTGTGATCCAAAGATCTGACATGCTGACGGGTGCCCTGGCTCCATACCCGATGCACAGCATGTGACTCATGGCCTTAAATAGGGCGTAAGAGTACTGCTTCCCCCAGGAGTCGTTCTAAAAGAGCGAAAAAGACAGAGAGAGAGCAAGAGGAGAGAAAAAAGTGTGAGTCAGCGATGGAAAAGCTCATGGACTGAATTTAGCACATGTAAGCTTGCAGGCAAACGTTCTGTGCTGTATCACTGAGTCCCCATAGAGCGTCCTGCCAACTTACCCTTCATGCATGACAAACTCTCTCTCTGTTCCTCTATCTCTCAGTGTCAGAAATAAGTTATTACTATTATTATTATTATTATTATTTGTATTATTTTTATTATTACTGTTATTATTATTATTATTATTATTATTATTATTATTATTATTACTGTTACCATTATATTATTATTATTATCATTATTATTATTATAATTAAAGGGATAGTTCACCCAAAAATCTAAATTCTGTCATCATTTACTCACCTTGTTCTCCCAAATGCGTTTTACTTTCTTACTTCCATGGAACACAAAAGGAGATTTTAGGCAGAATGGCAGCTTCAGTCACTATTAACTTTCATTTTATGGAAAACAAATGCAATGAAAGTGAAAGGTGACTAAAATTAAATTCTTTCCATCATCTCCCTTTTGTGTTCTATGGAAGAAGAAAGAATAGTTTTATTTATGTTGTTGCATTTTTCTAGTGAGTTTTTCATCAAAGCTGCTTTGGAATGGTATATATATTTGAAAAGTTCTATACAAATATATTTGAATTGAACTGAAAACGTTTCTCTAACTTGTGTAATATTTTGTGAAAAAAAGATACGCTTCCCACTTAATATATCGAATACTTAAGTAAATAATTAATAAGTAAATATTTTATAATACATATATAATATAAAAAAGCCAATTTGTTTTGACAAGCAGAATGACAAATAAAAGTCAAATATTTCATTTTCAAAATTACATTGTCTTTTTTTCATGCTAATACATGTAAATATATTGCTGCCTTTATCTTTCAGGAACACATCATGTTTGGGGTTCTTGGCATAAAAAAAAAAACATTTTAAACCACCTTGTTTCAATCCCTCCCTCCACCTAAATATCCCTGCACCCTGTCTTTCTCTCCTTCATTTGCAGTGGGGTGTGAAAACAAGTGATGCTCTGGTGTCTGCTAATCAACTTGGATTACTTCCATTAGCCACCATGAGTTGATGTACGACTCTGTGGATCCTTCATGTCAGACGGGAGAAAGAAAGGAAGGACACATTCAGTGTTTTCACAGGCTATTAGAGCAGTTGATTTTAATTTAAAACTGCATGAATAGAAAGAGACGAACTGTACTGCAGATGTACTGCAGTGTGACTGACCCGGCACAGACTCAATACACTCTACAGCACATGAAAACAGAATAGAGAAGGTTGAATCTTTTCAAAGCTGAACTCTAAATAAACCCAAAACCTCTCATTTTTTAAACCTAAAAGATCTCTTATTCTCTCCCACACATGCTTATAATAAACATTACATTAGCATTACAAAAATATCCTTTACGTCTTACATTAAGAGGTCACGAGGACCCCAACTCCCCAAAAAAAAAAAAAAAAAAAAAAACTTGTTACTGGGATTAAAATTTGTGTATAGAGAGTTTTAGTTGCATACTTGGCTTAAAACAAAGTTATTGTTCTAAATCAAACTGAAATCAAAACTGACTCCTTTTACTCTCTTAATAAATGTCTCTTGTGGTATTATGTACAATTCATATGTAATATAATAATATGACAATATAGTAATAATAATAATAATAATAATAATAATAAAAATAAACTTTACTATATAAATATTAAATGTAATATATATTTAAAAGTATTGTTCACCTTAAAATGAGAATTCTCTCATCATTTAAAAATCCTCATACCATCCCAGTTGTATTACTTTCTTTCTTCTGCAGAACATACACAAAGATTTTTAGAACAATATTTCAGCTCTGTTGGTCCTCACAATGCAAGTGAATGGTGACCAGAACTCAGAAGGTCCAAAACGGATATAAAGGCAGCATAAAATGAATCAATTAATACTCCAGTGGTTTAAATCCATATCTTCTGAAGCTATATGATAGGTGAGGGTGAGAAACAGATCAATATTTAAGTCCTTCTTTCCTGTAAATCTACAATTTCACTTTTACTTCAACATTCTGGTGTGGAAGTGACTTTCACATTTAGCCACCTACTAGTTGAGACTGGTCAAAAGTGAAGCTTTATTCTCACCAACACCTATCATATCACTTCAGAAGATATGGATTTAACCTCTAGAGACTTATGGATTACTTTTATGTTGCCTTTATGCCCTTTCTGGACCTGGTCACCATTTGGAACTTCAGAGTTCTGATCACCATTCAATTGCATTGTATGGACCTACAGAGCTGAGATGTTCTTCTAAAAATCTTTGTTTGTGTTCAGCAGAAGAAAGAAAGTCATACACATCTGGGATGAGAGTGAGTAAATGATGAGGTAACTTTTAATATTTGGGTGAACTATCTCTTTAAATATCTTTAAATTCATATATATATATATATATATATATATATATATATATATATATATATATATATATATATATATATATATACACAAATTGATACTGTATATTGTATATATTTTAAAATATAGTATAATAAATATAATTTCAAAATATTTCATCAAAATATAATAACTATAGCTATGTAACCAAGACCACATGGGTGGGTAAAAACAAGATTAACCAATAAAATCCCATCAGACACCAATACAAGTCCCGTTTTACAATATGTCTCACAGAATTATGTGTTTCACTCATAAACACATCACATTACAGAAGTTTGAATTGTCTTTATATATTAGTATATGACTAGTTGCTATTGAACAATAAGGCACAATGATTTTAGGATCTACCGCATAAATTGTTGTAATTCCTATTTATTTTTCCATGTTTTCCAAAATCCTTGCTGTATCAGCACAGGACATTTTTGAGAATTCATACCAAATTTAACAGTGCTCTGTTTACGTTGCATAAATTTGATTCTTTAACTTTTTTTTATATATATATATATCCAGAAGCTATTTTCAGTTTGTATTTGTCACTCCTCAATGTCAGCATTACCCACTCAGACATTAGTTACTGCCTTTTGCTGAAAACACAGACTAAAACAAGACTTGTATTATTTCCAGAGGACCTCAGCTCCTCACTGGAGGGATGTGACAACTTGTGTTCGTGGATGGGGTTTGGAATGAGTTGCTGACTGCTTAAATACTGCCTTTTTTGGAAGAAAAAGTGCTGAGGAAGCTGACCAAAGTTTGTTGAACCTGCTCTTAAATCTGTGAACTGCTGTCTGCCAACCCACGAGGCCCTCAACCCATGGATATATCACACTCGCTAATTCTGCTGAGTGTATATGCGTGTGTCAGAATAATTTTAGGAAAATGGTCCTGATGCGCTCTCTCTCTCTCTCTCTCTCTCTTTCTCTCTCTGTGTGTGTGTGTGTGTGTCTCTCTCTCTCTGTCTGTGGTAATGGCAAACTGATGGGTGAATTAATGCCAGTATGAGTCACCAATTAATGCTAAATCTAATCTCCATACTGATTACTTGTTTCTTTCGAAGATTGATAGAAAAATTATCTGATAATTGTTCCCACTGAGATTGTGAAAAAAAAATGGCATCATATATATTCCTTACAGCCTTCTGCATTGGAATTGCTTCAAGATCTGCAGTGTCATATGACATTAAACTCAAACTACATTTGCCGTAGAATGTTAGTGGTGCTTTGATGTGCAAAACTTGCCAATATGATGCTAGGATGTTGTGGGTGGTTGCTAGGGCAGTTTCTAGGTGGTTGCTTATTGGCCCAAGACCCCCCCAATATTTATACCATGATCAATGGAAACATGTAAATCCTTCATACTATAACTGTAAGTAACGTTAATCAATTACAAGTAAACTTAACTCATCTGTGATTAAAGTATCGTAGTTTTTATTTAATTATTTAAATTGGGTCATAGTACATCATATAAAGGAAATTATGACTGGACTTATGGCATATTGGATTCTACTCAGTACTTCTTAGTGCACATACATCTGCACTTTTGTAAAGTACAATTGAATAAACACGTATGGCTTAAATTTAAAAGGCTCCAAGTTCACCAGAGGCAACACTAATCACCCTCATGGTGACTTCACACAAATCACAACTATCAACCAGCTACAACAAAACAACAACAATAGTCTTGAGAATTAAAAATTTATTCATTTTTAAATAACTATTATTATTATTTTTTCTACATGAATTCCCTTGTTTTGACCAAACATACATCATTTATTCAAGCGCAAGGGCTTATGGGTATTCCAAACAGCTGCAATTTTGTACTTGATCATTGTGAGTTAGTAGTCCTCGAAGCCAAAGTTTAAAGAATGTTTAAATTTGAGTTATGATTCCAAAATGTTCCAAAACTTACATCTTTTTATTAATGACAACTTTAGGATTTAGAGAGTAACGGTAACTTAATTAAAACTAGTAAGAATAGTAAAAACTTACGTTTCAGGGTATTCTTTTTACAGTTTGAGACAACTATTAGTATTTACAGTTAGCAGTGTAACGTGACAAAATGCAACATTTCTGTTTTTAATATTATACTGTATTGCACAGGCAGCCTTACAACCTAGCGAGTTTAATAATCAAATGCACTCATACCCATCATTAAAGGAATATTCCTGGTTCAGTACTTGTTAAGCTTAATCAACAGCATTTGTGGCAAAATGTTGATTAAAACAAAAAATTATTTTGATTCATCCCTCTTTTTCTAAAAAAAATAAAAAAATAAAAAGCAATTATCAAGGTTACAGTGAGGCACATAAAATGGTTAAGGGTGCCGATCTGTAAAGCCTGTTTCCTTACACTATGTAATTTTGTATATGTGTATGTGCATGTGCAAAACCTGCATGTACATGTGCACACTGCATGGATTGTGTGTGTGTGTGTGTATACGATGGATTATCCACGTGTTCGCACATGTGCGTCTCGTGTAGCTACCGTAGGGGATTAGTGAGAAATATGACCTGATGAGTACACACTCGCATATAAGTACACCCATAAACACCTTGTGTGTATTTGCATACTCCCTGTCTCTCTTTAAGCACCTTTACATAGAGCTGTCTATGACACCTACTATACTCCACTCACATACACAAGTACGTATATACACACTTACAAACACACACAAAAACATAGACACGGATTATAAGCCAATCAACTCATTTCCCAAGCGGGGTCTTCTAATCAAAGGCAGAGCACTTGAGCACATACTACTATCAAATATGTTGGGTTGAAGTGTTAGTGAAAACACTGTCTGACTGCAAAGTACAACATATTGTATGTGTGTGTGGAGCAAGTCTGATTGGAATGGATCTCTTCTTTTTTGGTCATTAGAAAGTACAAGGGAAGTTCCTTTGGTGTTTTACACACCAAACACAATCAGACAAAACCACACTAACAAATCAGATTCACTCCTGGAAGGTTTGAATAATTTCATCCTTTACAGGTGTAACAATGACTTGCTGTTTACATACACATACTAAAGAGAATTCATCAACGTGAAAATTGCGGTATGGAGTCATATGCTACTGCATAGCAATCTGTGTGCATATTGTGAATGAAGAAAGAGCTAGGAAATGATCGAAATCGAAAAAAGGTATTAAAATGATCCTTAATTGTATGATTGCAAATGAAGATACTTAAGTACACCAAATATTACATTTTGTTTATTACATTTGCAGTACGTTGAAAATTAAATTAGCATATTTGCTCAATACCCGCAATCTGTCTTCATTGCACATTTGCATTTCTAATTAAATCTCAGACTGGTTGTGATTTTTGTTCTGTACAAGACAATGATCTTAAGAGTCAAAATCTGTAAAAAAAAAAAAAAAATAATAATAATAATATGCCACAGGACAGCACTGCGAGGAAATGAGGAACTGTCTTTCTGCTCAGCATTGAATGTTTTTTCCTGGGCTCGATTTTCAGTTAGCAGCCTGTCTTTTCTCTCTGTCTCTTGGTCTCCACTTCTGACTCTTATCTATCTTGCTCTCTCTCTTCCTTGACCTTCCATCTATGTTTCTTCTTCTCTCACACTTTTTCTCCTTTCTTCTTTCTCTCTCCCCCAATGAATGTCAGCTAAGCTATCTAAAGTGACATGTGAGATAAAACGAAAGGCAAAGCAATAGTCCCAAAAGGCCTCTTGAGAATTAAAAGCAATCTTTTAATGGAAAACAGGCTCCCAGACAGAAGTTTAGCACTTACATCTGCTATTTAATTACTGTAGCGAGAAGACTTTATTAAATAAAGGTGCGTACTATTGATTGGTGCATGTCAAGAGGATCAATACAATCAGTGCTCGAATTGAATCAAGTCTTATGGGGGGTACCCACCATAGTTTCACATTACACAATTTATACAAAATATACAATATTTTTATTTGATCATAATATGCATAACTATATACTATTTATTAAAAACAGGCTTACATAAAAGAACAGGCTATTGTGTTGATAAAGAATAATATATATATATATATATATATATATATATATATATATATACATTTTCAGTCCAATGTTATATAACAAAGAGAGATAAGCTACTATTCTTCTTTAAATGGCTTACTCCAAGTAATACTGGATTTAGAGGGTGACAAAGCAGCAGACCCAAAAGGGCAACTATGGCAAATATACCAGGGGACTACATATAAGGCACCTGAAGACCCATAAAAGCATGTCAAAAAGACTTCAAAATACATTGAAATGAAAAAACAGTAGAAAATAATCAAATGGCTTCCAGACTCACTAAGATATTACTGTTTTTACTGTATTTTGGATCAAATCAATGCAGGCTTGGTGAGCAGAAGAGACTTTTGACATTTTGAACAGTAGTGTACATTCAGCAGAATAATTCTAGCATTTTTTACCAATGTAGTATTTACTACCCTAAAAACAACTGGATGATTGATGTGACACTTTGTGATAATAATGTTTGTTCCAAACGACTTGTTTAAATGCATGAAACTAGTTTATTAGATATTAAAAATATAAACTGTGACAAGACAGGTTGTCAGTCTGTGTGTTAGTGTTGGTGGGGATTTTTCAATGATTTCAGTGCAGTTACATTATTATATCAGTAGGTGGCGGCAAGGGACTGTATGAGTGAGTCAGTCAGCAGACTATTCAACCATTTCAGTCAAAAAGGCTGCTTTATTCAGGAACAAACAATGCTAAGGTTATCAATATGTCAATCAATGTTATTTCAAGAGTGAATCCCACATTTATATGCGGATGTAATTCCCGAAACTTTGCAGCGTGTATGTGGCCGTTGGTCCTCCTCTTAGCAGCATGAAAAACAAGTTTTGTACAAATTCTGAATGGATATATAGCATAGAAAGCGCACAATGAGCGCTCCCTTTATAATCACTAAAAAGCTGTCACTCATCTTCATCGCGATCTCTAGCACCCCCGTAGAACCAGGCCTATTAATAATGAAAAATGAGTAAGCCTAAATGTTTCCAATTTATGCAAGGAATATAAAAGCTCCGACATGGAGTGGATAGATATAGTAGAAAGATATATAGAGAGAAAATTACCCCTCAAAAAAGTCAGTAAGAAGCTTTCTCTTCCCGACTGTGAGTGGAGGTTTATTATTCTCCATTTTTTAGCTAAAGTTAGCTTCACCGGAGCGAAGCCAAGCAAGCAGTCAGGTCAACGATGTCATGTGCTTAGCGGTCTTTAGATGTGGGGTGGGGCGTTTACATTTGAAAGAGACATGACAACTAGCCTATAAACAAACTTAATATAAATGATTATAAATAATTAATTCACGAAATTTACCGTATCCACTGCATGAATTTAATCAGATTTGTCATTATTATTTTTACTAAAATATAAGTATCTTGGGGACCCCCCTAAGTCTATTTTTTTACTTCTTATGGGGGGTCCATAATGCCTCATGGGGGGTCCCGGATCCCCCCCCCTCAATTTGAGCACTGAATACAATTGAAAAGAAAACAGTTAAAGGAATAAACATAAACAAATATGAATTTGGTGTCATCAGATTTAGCTCTTTTGATTCATTTTAATAATGTATTTAATAATTAGTTAAATAAAGTAATTTGGAAACTCATGCATGTACACTTTGCACAATATGATTGAGCTGTTTCAACTAAAAATAATAAATGTTAATGGAATGTCATAAAGCATTGTATACTTGTATATAACTTATATATCTCAAATGCAGATAAATACATTTTGTAAAATCAAACAACATGATCACATGTGAAGTCGGCGTGTTATTCAGAGAGTTCCGTTACCCTAGGATCGAGATCATTATGCCAACTCACCAGTGGTGTAGTCGGGGCAATACGCACGTATTCGCCGTATGCTTACTTTTTTCCAGGGCTGCTTGCGTATAACAACTTCCAAGGATCAATAGTTGTGTATACCCTTGGTTTACCCACTTGTTTTGCTACTTAAGAAGTCCATAATTTACTTCTGTGTTAGTTTCCCTTTAACTGTATCGGATGCTGTTTTGTGAAACTGGAGATTCTTTGTTGTCATTGGTGCATTATCACTTGAATTCTGCTATTCCCAACCCCTGACAACCGCTGTCACCACAGTCATCGACTGAGTGAATTCATGGAGGTGAGTGGAGAGAGAGTCACCCTCACGCTGAAGCAGTAGAATCAGGTAAAATTAAGGATATCGTCACGTAATGAAGGGAAAATATTGCTCTCTGTATGAAATACATACGCGATGCCATTTGTCCCATATTTTAGCTTCACACTCAAACTGCTGAGAATGTTTCACAAATCGAGAGAAATTGACCTGAAACACACACACCTTTCATGTTGTTTTAAAATGGACGGCTTCGCTCTGAACGTGTTTTTGCATCCATCCGTGCTGTTTTTCAATGTAAAGCAGCATATCGTGCAGGAGCGCCTGTAAAATTGTGTCATTCCTACAATTCTGTGACTTTAAGTCCACAGTACAAGAGTGTGTGGTATTTATATTGTTTAATTTCACCCGATTACAATTTTAATAGGCTTGTTAAAAAGAATAAAGACTTTTTATAATGCCACACACTTCTGTTGGCTTAAAAGTTACATTTTAAATAACTCAAACTTTTCTGTGTCATTTCCTCATGTCCCCAAAACTGCACATCAGACATATTTGACAAAAATCATTCCTATTTCTATTTTTACCCTATATAATTAAAAGTTTAGTATTACATTCTCTTACTAATGAGTATTCATTTGTGGTTTTAACACTGATAGTGGAGGGTTTTTGTGTGCCCCTTGAATTATTGTCCACCCTGTTATGTCATACTATGACCTTTCATTGAAAATATGTGTTATGAAATGACATCACACACACACTGGAGGTGGACATCAGCCATTTCTTTGAGTTATTTGAAGTTTGTAACTCATTTGTTTTATGTTTTCCTTTACTTTGTGGTGTTAGTCATATGTGGTCAAACATAACATGTCCACCCTGTTATGGGAAGATATATGGGAAATTACTATAATTAAAAAATGTCAATATACAGTATTTATGTGAACAGAAATAAAATAAAAAAATAAAAAATATTAGTTTACAAATATATTTTCTGGATATCAATCACAGACCATGTAGTGGCTAATTTATCCACTGAATGTCCACCCTGTTATTTTCCACCCTGACACTGGCCATTTAACTGGATGGACGTCTGAATTTGTTTGTAATTTAGCTTGAGCAGTATGACTAATACAATCTTTAACATGTCCCTTTATGATGAAACATGAAGATACTTGTAAAAGTACGTTTTATTTTTCAAAAGTTTTAAAGTCGGAATGTCACCGAATTGTAGGAATTACCTATTTATGATATGTACAGAGTTGGAGTTCCACCACTCTCTATTCGCAGATTAACAGAACCGATTTTTGTAATGCATTACTGGGAGGATGTCCAGCAAGTTCAATAAATAAACTTCAATTGGTTCAAAATGCAGCTGCCAGAGTGCTGACTAGAACCAAGAAATATAATCACATTAGCCCAATTTTATCGTCGTTACATTGGCTACCTTTTAAATTTTGTATTAATTTTAAAATTCGTAAATTTAAATTTAAATTTGATGTATAAACTGTGTTATGTGTAATCAGATGTTTATTGCAATTGTCATACTGCTGTGTTGCTTGGAACTGCACCCAAGACTTTCACCCATTGTTGCACATGTGTATATGGTTGAGTGACAGTAAAGGGATTTGATTTGATTTTGATTTGATTTGAAATTCTGTTAACTACATACAAAGCTTTGAATGGTCTAGCTCCACAGTACTTAAGTGACCTTGTGACACGCTATATTCCATCACGTTCAGTATGATCACAAAATTCTGGCTTGTTAATAATTCCAAGAATATCAAAATTCACATAAGGAGGTAGATCCTTTTCATACTTGGCTCCTAAACTATGGAATAGTCTTCCTAACACTGTTCGGGATACAGACACACAGTTTAAGTCTAGATTAAAGACTCATCTGTTTAGCCAGGCATACACCTAATTTATCTATCAACTCACAATTAGGCTGCTTTAGATAGGTATGCCGGAACCAGAAACACTATCATGATCTATAACTCTGCATAAAATAGAATGGCATCTACGCTAATATTATTCTATTTGTTTCCATGTCTCAACCTCGGGATTCATATCACAAACATCACTTCAGTCTTTTGACCTCAGAGGATGAACAGATGCCAACTGCAACTGTAAGACATCGGATCCTACATATGCCACTGCCTGAACCTTGGACACATTTTCCCTTTCATTTAAAACAATATTATTTTCATGAGCTTGACAGGATTAGTGATTCCCCTATGGCTTTAATTTGGCATTTTGCAATATTATCTTCTCCAATAATCTCTCGCAATATAGCATCTCTTCATGACGGCCTCTCCATAATTTCTTTGGGAAACATCTTCTGTGCCTTGACAGACACAGGCTTTGTTTGGAATGGAATGAAACATAATTCATACTGTGCAGGATATATTGAATGTCACCTAAAATATTTTTAGAAATAGTATGTGAAACAATACAGATTATGTAACAATAAACATTTAATTGTTTTCACATAACATCAATTATCTACACAACAAGTGGTGTACAGTTATCATCACAGAAATAAAATGTTATATTGCATTTTTAATCCTATTTTGTGTAAAAATGTCTTAGCAGTCCAAACAAAAAGTAAAGGAGATGTTAAACCTCAGATCATTCTGAAGAAGGGATAGTTCACCCAAAAATTTAAATTCTGTCATTATTTACCACCCTGATCTTTCTTCTGATTTCTTTGTTAATTTCTTTCTTTTAATGTAAGACACTGACAGCCTCAGTCATCTAGTTTAACGTCTTTTAAGTTCTACAGAAGAAAGAAAGACATACAGTTTGGGAACAATATGGGCTAAGCAAATGAGGATAATTTTTGGGTAACTTTCCCTTTTAATCAAGCCCTTTGAATATGTAAATAAACAGTTAATTTAATCTGTAAATAGGGCTGTTTGTCTTTTACAGTTAGGACAAAAACGTGACCGTTGGATATTGAAGGGTATATTATGCAATGTATTGTAGGTAAGAAGTTTAAGCACAAAGATAATGAACCAGGTAGTAGCTCTGCTTATTATAACAAAATCACTGTTATTCCACTGGGCTTTTCTCGTCTGATGAGCTACTGCGCAATAAAAAATTTAATGGGGCTCAGAAAAAACACACACACATAGACTCACAAAAAAGACACATCACTCTGTCTTATTGCTTTAACTAGCCACAAATTTCAAAGCCCTCTTTCAGAGAAAAGGGGTCATTGTGAGAGTACAGTAATTATATTCTTCCTAATTCAGCTTTACAGAAGATCAAGAGCAATATGTAAAATACAAGAGAGCTTAAGGAAGTTTCGCTTCATGACATTACTGGATTTAATCCATTTTATAAGGCCTTATTCTCTTAAGGTGGATTAGATGAGATGAATACAGAACAATGTGTGTGTATGCATTTACATGTATGTCATATTTAGTGGGGGATAGTGTCTTTACCAGGTACAGATCAACTCAAAAATCTAAAACTACATGAAGTACAAAACTATATAGCCCCAACTATAATCGAACAATCTGTCCAATGCATCCATTATCCTTGTTCATTTAAAAATAAAACTATATTATTTTCAAATATCATATGGGTGAATTGATTGCTATAAATCTTTCCTTGTTATTTCTGCAAATTAAGCTGGTCTAAGAGAGAACTTCTTTAACTAGGGATGCACTGATACAAAATTTGTGAGCCAATACTGATATCCAATTACTTAGAACAATGTCCAGCTGGTATTAAAGGAATATTCTGGGTTCAATACAAGTTAAGCTCAATTGACAGCATATGTGGCAAAATGTTGATTACCACAAAAAATAATTTCGACTTTTCTTTAAAAAATGCAAAAAAATCTAGGTTACAGTGATACACTTACAATGGAAGGGAATTAGGCCAATTTTTGGAAGGTTTAAAGACAGAAATGTGAAGCTTATAACTTTTAAAAAGCACTTACATTAATTCTTCTGTTAAAACTTGTATATTATTTGAGCTGTAAAGTAGTTTAAATTGTGGCTTTTATGGTTGTTTTAAGGTTTTAGGGTATATGCTGTCATATTGTCATGGCAGCGAAGTTCTAAAATTGGATATAACTTTACACAGAAAAGGTAAGCAATTTGATCACACTAAAATCATGTTAACATGCATATTGTTTACGTCTTGTGGTTATTAAAAAAATGTTCTTATCCCTTCCATTGTAAATGCCTCACTGTAAACCCATATTTTTCCTTTTTTTTTTTCTTTTTTTTTTTTATGTAAGAAAAGGAAGGATAAGTAAAAATATTTTTTGGTGGTAATCAATATTATGCCACAAATGCTGCCGATTAAGCTTAAACAGTATTGAACCTAGAATATTCCTTTTAACACTCAACCAGTGTCTGATAGAGCAGAGATAATTGCTTTTATTAGTTGATACCAATTATTGGCTAAAACATCGGTGCATCGCTAATTTCAACGCAAACATTCATAAAGATGGGGCATGTGCACGTTCATTCACACATATCATAATCTATTCCCATGAAAACACCATATAAGGAAGGTACCAGACTCACTAGTAAATGCTGTTAACATCTATGTGGAACAGTAATAAAATCATTTTCATCAATGAAGTGTATTCACATTGTAAAATTTTGATTTAGCAAGCACAACGACTTCTCAAAGTAAGTGAGGACTTACTGTCATCGCAAGTTTTTGTTGTCATATGATGCTTTTTTCTGAATCAAACAGTTCAAAAAGTCAATAAAAATGGTTTGACATATGAGTGTAAAAAATGTTCAGTACTGTACATGCAGGAGGAGGATGTCCACCACCATTAACCTTCTCTGGTTCAGTTCGCAGGGCATCGCCAGCATCATTTGTGAAACTTCTCGGTTAAATTATGATGGTAACTGTGTGTGCAACTGGAAGAATCTTCAGAGAATTGAATAGAATGCCTGAAGAAGATCTATGACCGAAACGCTGGATGACATTACAGATTTGCAAGCTATACGAAAATGTGCGGGCTTTTATATTTTTTCCCCGTGCATGGTATTGTGTACGCACCTGCCCACAAAGTGATTATATATGGATTTAACATTTAGAAAAAAATTATAATTTGAAAAAAATTAATTCAATCTTTAAAGAAACATTTCTAAATAAGTATAGGCTATGGTTTAAAAAAAAAAAAAAAAAAAAAAGGCTTTTTTCTTTTTTGTTTCTTTTTTTTTTTTTTTACTAATTTATGTTATTTTTTAAGGTTTATTTTACTCATTAAATTATTAGTAAAAAAATGTTATTACTTATTTAATTTCACTTCTACCAAAATGTAGTCACAACAGTTTGCCTGAAAGAACACAACACGTTCGGATGTCTTATGCACAATTTACACATAGCCGGGTGCAGGTGTAAATTTTGTTCGTACCAACTAACGTTTTGAAAATACGAACACTTTCATAAATCAGAGAATTTACATGAATGAGGCCCATTACCTTTAAATAACTTTTGCCCATTATGTCAAAGCAAAAAGATTAAATTACCTACTACTAGGAAGACCTGTAAACAAAGATTAGTAATTTAGTTATTGCTGTTTTATTGGTTCTAATGATTATAGCTGCCTGTTACTCAAACAGATAAATCAGCCACCATACAACAACTCTCACACCCACATTACGTCACCTTTAACAACATAATGAACCCTCCAATTCACAAACAGACACACAGAAAACTTCCTGGTGTGTGTTAATGTAGGCATATCTGTGGTTATTTATAGCAGTGGCAATAGTCACGATTTCGTGCAATGTAACAGTTGAGATGCCCTTATGGTTTGGACTGGCATCTGCAGTAATGGCTTAAACGAGAGAAATCCCGCCATGGCCAATAAAACAAATGCTTACCAATTCTAAATAAGTGAGAGAGCAGATTAAAAATACACACGGAGAGGCTAGGGGGCTTTTAGTGTCACATTTATTTAAGACTTTGCCTTAACATGAGGTCAGTGTTGTCAAAAGGTGTGTGAGAAATATTTTTTATGTCTTCTATACACTCACACACATAAAGTACATACCACAAGAACAGTTATACACTTCACATTTAAATAAGGGCTACTGGACAAATGCATTGATGGAGAAAAATGCTGTGGTCTTTATGATTTCCTAGCACTTTTAGGACAGAGTGTGTTGTATGTGATTTATTTATTCATCTATAGTGACAATGTGGATTATTATAATGCAAAGAAGATCAAATAAAGCATCTTATAAAGGTTTGGCTGCTGTATTGGCAGACAGTAATGCAAAATTCATGTTCATGTCACATGTACATTGACACTGAAGTGTGTGCAACACATCATTCAATTAAAATCATCATTTATCATTTATAATGTGGAAAACTGTTCTAGTTATTGATACAGTATATATTCTCTATGCAGCAGTGGTTTCACAGAGCTCTCATGTTTAAAATGTGATTTATTGACAGTGTTTCACTCAAAACCACTGTTGGTTTGGCGGCTGTTGCTATTCTATAATCACTTCAACATTTGAGATATAGTTGTAAACTGCAAGATTAATCTGCACAATGCATCCCACTGTACTCAATGGGAGGAAATCTATATTGTTACTTTGTTTTGATTTGCCTTGCATATACTGTAAATCTGACCAAAGACCTCTTTAACAAAACTGTTCTTTTCTTCTAGCCACTCTTTCGCATAAGTTACAGCTACTCGGTTTGGGCCCTGCTGAGGAAGGCATGTCGAGCTCCCTAGACACCTCTGTGATGCTAACCTCTCTGATGGCTAAATTAACCCAACAGCCTGGCCGGTAACACAGCCTCCTGTCTTCTCAGACTCAATGTCCCAATTAGCTCCCCCACAAGGGCATTATATTCACCTCTTCTCTTCGCACGGCTTAACCCTGAATTACTGAGCAGCAGGGCCACAGCCTCCCTCTGGGACCCCCATTGGCACATGGGGAGAAGACAGCACTGGGAATCTTTGCTTATTTTTCATCTGCATTGATTTTTTGGGGGAGGAGAAAGTGCTGCAGAGGTAAACAGGGAGGTCATTGATTCAAAGTCAAAAGAAGAAAGGGGAGTATTAAGTACCTGAACTAAGAAGGTACATAGAAATTGATGAGTCTGATGGTACAGAAAAACACCTGGCCAAAATCATTCCCATGTGGTTGGATTTTTTTGTTTTCCTGGTTGAGGTTTTTACTTGAACAAAATACAGAGGGAACAAGACAAATAGAAAATAATGATGCAGTCATGATATAATTTAGTGAGCGACAGAAAGAGGTGGGAGAGGAAAAGCACGCATCTTTCATCTTTGGATACACATTGCTGAGAATACATCAAACAGAACCTCATAAGTAACTTTTTTTAAAGTGTGCTCTCTTCACAAGAGCTCTCTACATATTCAGCAACTCCATGCTAGCACCACACAAATAGTAAAAAAAACCAAAAAAAAAAACAAAAAATTCCAACAGAGTTTATGTTAGCATGTTGCTAGGCTAACAACATGATACTGTTGTCTTTTTAAACAAGTCAGGGTCCTTGGTGGCCATGTTTGTAACTCTTCCATGCAGCTATTTTCTGTCTCTCTGTTGGATACAAGTGGGATTAAAGTACAGTTCCACATTTCTTCTACTTGGAAAATGGGAAAAGGCCTAAATCTCCAAAATGGTATGATGCCTGATTATGTGAAATCTGTTCAGATTTTAAAAGTTGTGTAGTGTAATCAAACCATAATGCCCATGCACGTTATTGAGTAAACTGTCATGCCATGTCCCTATCTTACACTAAAAGAATGATTGGCTCTTTTACATAACTGTTAGATGGGACTTCCTTTAGTACAGCCACAATATTTAGCTTGACGATATGTCCCATTCATAAGTACCCCATTGATCCATCTAATTCTATACAGTATCTAGTTCCCTATCTGTCACTCACTCGACGTTGTGTCGATGTAGTGACACTAGGGGTCACTCTTGGGAGCCCGAGACACCACTGGTCTTTGATAAAAGGCCAATGAAAATTGGCGAGTGGTATTTGCATGCCACTCCCCCGGACATACGGGTATAAAAGGAGCTAGTATGCAACCACTCATTCAGATTTTCTCTTCGGAGCCGAACGGTCATGCTCACTGAGCTGAATTCCCACGACTGTTCATTCACCTCTGCTGGATCTGACGGTGCATTTCAGCAGCTTCTCCCCCTCTGCACTGGTGCAATGCAGAGAATGCTCCTGGGTGCTTTGGCAGAAATAAAAGAGTATATTTCTCTAAAAGAGTATATTTCTCTAAACGCGTCTTTCTAAAGATGCTTTTCCAATTGTGTGTTATTTCTGGTTGTGCTCATTATCTCTTGCCTTCTGATGTCACGATCACTGTCTTTCGTGTCTGGGCACTGCTCACGTGGAGACAGCGTTCATGGATGGTCATGTTCTGATTGCGAGGACATGTCCATGGCAACGATGCGGTCGCGGCTTGCCATCGTAAGATAGCAAGCCACCCCAGAGGCTCCCCGCCTCGGTCCTTTTACCCATGGGTATGAGGCCAGCGCGGCTAGCACTGGGGACGATTTGGGGACCCCAATGGGACCGCCTCTGCTGGGTATCCCCCCCGCGGACCTCCCATTCCCCAGCATGCTCGTCTGCCCTGATTGGGTGTCCGGATGAGTCCGCTGGCTCGTCTCATGGCGAGTTCGACCTCTTATTCGGAGCCCGTGAAAGTGATGAGCTCTCGAGCGCAGCATCGGAGAGCAGGCTCGTCCAGTCGGAAGCCTCAGCTGGGCTCCTCCCTTCGGGGACGATTGCCCAGTCACAGGCTGACCCGCAGATGATGACATGCTTTCCTGGGCAGCCATGAGCGTCGGCTAGAGTGGAACCCTCTGCTCTTCCCTGAACCCTCGTGGCTCGATGATTGGTTCCTGGGCTCACGGCGCCACTCAAAGCCACGCCCCGCCCCTGTTCCTTTCCTCCTGGAAGTGCATGAAGAGCTGACAAGGTCGTGGGAGGCATTTTTTACTGCCCGGTCCCGATCTTTTCAGCTTCCCTGCCCTCACTACCCTCGATGGTGGGGCGGCCAAAGGCTATTCGGCAATCCCCCCGGTGGATAAAGGCGCTCGCGGTGCACCTATGCCCGCAGAGTGCCGCCACCTGGCGTGGGTGCCCAAAGCCCCCGTCCAAGGCCTGTAGGTTTATGGTGCCGCTGGACAAGCTGCCTCCGCTCTGCACGCCATGGCTCTCCTGCAAGTCTGCCAAGGCGCTAAAAGAACTGCACGAGGGTAGTTCCGCCCCGGGATTGATGCAGGAACTGTGCTCGGTGACTGACCTCACTCTCCAAGCGACGGAGGTCACGCCACGGTCTCTCGGGCGGACGATATCCACATTAGTGGTCCAGGAGCGCCACCTTTGGCTCAACCTGGTCGAGATGGGTGAGGCCGACAGGACACGATTCCTTGCTACCCCCATCTTCCAGGCTGGCCTATTCGGCGACACCGTCAAGGACTTTGCCCACCAGTTCTCGACGGTGGAGCAGTTGACAGATGCTAGCCGGCATATTCTGCCCCGGCGTGGCTCAAGATCCCACACCCCATCTACTCATCGCCAAGGGCATCCCTCTGCGCTGACTGCACCTTTGGCCCGGCCCCGGCGTGGAGCCCACTACAGGAAGCAGACGCCACCTGACTCGCGGCCGCCCAGAACCCGTGAAAGGCTTCAAAGCGCCCTTGAGACGGGTGACCCAGGGACAACGAAACCCGCTGCTCTGGAGCTGGTAAGCAGATCTCTCCATCTTTTTGTTACCTTTTGCATTTAATTGCGCTGCATGCTCAAGTGGCTGCAGTACTCAATTCAGCAAGAGCGGTTTCCTTGTTCCCTGGGTCACGTATCCGGTGTGCACTGCCGTCATCACGACCACCGTCCACCACTCTATTTGGCAGGTTTGGTGCTCCAGCGGCAGTCTCCCGCCCCTGAGCGCCCAGCTGTGGCACAAAATAGGCCCCCGATGTGACAGTCTCCACATGGTCACGAGGACAGGCCTCTTCCTCCCCCGTCCCAGGCTGTTCTGGGGGTGGTCACAAGGAGCCAGGTAAGTGCTTCGATGTCCTTAGACTCAGCACGGCCATGACGTGGTGTGGCACCTCGAACTCCGCCCCACCACGAGGCCCCACCTTCCGGTACATCTGATGACGTTGTCCCTTTGGTCACACTTCCGCGGAACTTGGACATGTGGCTTGCGCTTTCCAATCCGTTGCGATGGCTGGTCCAGACCGTCCGACTCGGCTATGCGATTCACTTCGCTGGGCGTCCGCCCAGGTTCAGCGGTGTCCACTTCACCTTGGTGAAGGACGAAAATGCTGCTACCTTGCGCGGAGATCGCTACCCTCGTATGGAAGGGCACGATAGAACCTGTCCCTCCAGCCGAGATGAAGAAGGGGTTTTTCAGCCCCTACTTCATCGTACCGAAAAAAGGCGGTGGGTTGTGGCCAATCTTGGACCTGTGAGTACTGAACTAGGCTTTACACAGACTCCCGTTCAAGATGCTGATGCAAAAACGCATTCTGGCGAGTGTCCGGCATCAAGATTGTTTCACGGTGGTAGACCTGAAGGATGCGTACTTCCACATCTCGATCCTTCCTCGACACAGACCCTTCCTGCGGTTTGCGTTCGAGAGTCAGGCGTATCAGTACAAAGGCTGCCCTTGCCCCGTTAAGGGAGGTGGGCATTCGCATTCTCAACTATCTCGATGACTGGCTAATCCTAGCTCATTCTCAAGACATGTTGTGCACACACAGGGACCTGGTGCTCTCACACCTCAGCCGACTAGGGCTTCAGGTCAACTGGGAAAAGAGCAAGCTCCTCCCGGTTCAGAGCATCTCTTTTCTCGGTTTGGAGTTGGACTCAGTCTCCTTGACGGTGCGCCTTATGAACGAGCGTGCCCAGTCGGTGTTGGCCTGTTTGAAGGCATTCAAACAGAAAACAGGCATTCAAACAGAAAACAGCGGATCCACTGAAACTTTTTCAGAGGCTTCTGGGGCATATGGCATCCTCGGCGGTGGCCACCCCGCTCGGGTTGATGCATATGAGGCTGCTTCAGCACTGGCTCCAGACTTGAGTCCCGAGATGGGCATGGCACCACGGGACACATCGCGTGGTCATCACGCTGGTCAGTCACCGTCTTTACAGCCCTTGGACCGACCTCTCATTTCTATGGGCAGGTGTTCCTCTATAACTGGTCTCCAGGCGTATCGTGGTCACGACAGACACCTCCAAAACGGGCTGGGGCACTGTTTGCAATGGGCACGCAGCCGCCAGCCTCTGGACGGGTCCGCGACTGCATTGGCACATCAACTGCCTCAAGTTGTTGGCAATTCTGCTCGCCCTGCGGAGGTTTTGGCCGTTGATCCAGGGCAAGCCCATGTTAGTTCAGACAGACAACACGACAACGGTAGCATATGTCAACTGCCAAGGCAGTCTGCGCTCTCGTTGCATGTCACAACTTGCCTGCCATCTCCTCCTCTGGAGTCAGCAGCACCTCAAGTCGCTGTGAGCCACTCACATCCCGGGCGACCTCAACACTGCAGCGGATGCGCTGTCATGGCAGGTAACCCACAGGGGAGAGTGGAGACTCCACCCTCAGGTGGTCCAGCTGATTTGGAGTCGATTCGACAGGCACAGGTGCACCTGTTCGCCTCCCAAGAATCCTCCCCACTGCCCGCTCTGGTACGCCCTGACTGAGGCCCCCCTCGGCATAGACGCGCTGGCACACAGCTGGCCCCCTGGCCTGCGCAAATATGCGTTTCCCCCAGTGAGCCTGCTTGCACAGACCCTGTGCAAGGTCAGGGAGGACGAGGAGCAGGTCATCCTGGTAGCACCCTACTGGCCCACCCAGACGTGGTTCTCGGACCTCACGCTCCTCGTGATAGCTCCCCCTGGAGAATTACCCTGAGGAAGGACCTTCTTTCTCAGGGACGGGGCACCCTCTGGCACCCGCGACCAGACCTCTGGAATCTCCATGTCTGGTCCCTGGACGGGACGCGGAAGACCTAAGCGGTCTACCACCTGTGGTGGTAGACACGATCACTCAGGCTAGGGCCCCCTCTACGAGGCGACTGTATGCCTTTAAGTGGCGTCTGTTCGCTAAGTGGTGTTCTTCCCGATGCGAAGACCCCCAGCTTTCCTTCCTGCAGGAGAGGTTGGAAGGGAGGCTGTCCCCTTCCACCTTGAAGGTGTACGTTGCCGCCATAGCAGCACACCACGACGCAGTCAACGGTAAGTCCTTAGGGAAGCATGACCTGATCATCAGGTTCCTAAGAGGCGCCAGGAGGCTGTATCCCTCCAGACTGCGCCTTGTTCCCTCATGGGACCTCTCTGTAGTTCTTCAGGGTCTACAGAGAGCCCCTTTTGAGCCTTTGCAGTCAGCCGAGCTTAAGGCACTCTCCTTGAAGACTGCCCTCCTGACTGCGCTTACTTCCAAAGACGGTAGGTGACCTACAAGCGTTCTCTGTCAGCGAAACTTGCCTGGAGTTCGGTCTGGGTTACTCTCACATGATCCTGAGACCCCGACCGGGCTATGTGCCCAAGGTTCCCACCACCCCTTTTAGGGACCAGGTGGTGAACCTGCAAGCACTGCCCAAGGAGGAGGCAGACCCAGCTCTGTCGTTGCTGTGTCCGGTGCGCACTTTACACATCTATTTGGATCGCACGCAGACGTTTAGAATCTCTGAGCAGCTCTTTGTCTGCTTTGGTGCACAGCAGAAAGGAAGCGCTGTCTCCAAGCAGAGGATCGCCCACTGGCTCATTGATGCCATAACTATGGCATATCTCGCCCATGACATGCCGCCCCCGGTAGGGCTACGAGCCCATTCTACCAGGGGTGTAGCGGCTTCCTGGGCCCTGGCCAGAGGTGCCTCTCTAACAGACATTTGCAGAGCAGTGGGCTGGGCAACACCCAACACCTTTGCAAGGTTCTACAACCTCCGGGTGGAACCGGTTTAATCCCAGGTAGTGGCACGCAACACAAGCGGATAAGCCCGGGATAGCCTGCCGGGTGTATCGCTTGCACATAGCGCCTTCCACCTCCTTTTGAGCTGAAGACATGCGCCATTAATTCCCAGTAGTGTTCACAAGTTTTTCCCTGGTTGACTTCCTCCAAGCCCTGTGGCAGTTGAGTTTCCGTAGAGATTCGCTGCCGGCCCAGTACACGCGCTAACTAAGAGCCCTGTTCTGGGGTAGGTGCTCCGCATGTGGTGGTTCCCTGTAAGGCTAACCCTATGCGATATATATCTTCCGCTAATTTGTTTCCCTGCTGGCAAACTGCGTCTTCCTTGGGCAGAGCCCCTCTGCCCCAGTCTCCATGTTTGTAGTAACTCCTCCCCCATTGGGCAGAATCTACCTTGAAGACTCTCCACATGGTTGGAAAAACTATGTGACATATTTTTCCACTTAAATATCCCCCCCTCTCTTTAGGCAAGGTGTGGTCTCCGCTGTGTCTTCCCCTTGGGAGGGACACCCCCCGACTAGACCTGGCAGCCCAGTCGGATAATCCCCCTTCTTTTTTAGGGAGTGGGAAAAAAAGAAGGGGAAAAGAGGACATGACTGGGTTAAGCCTGTCTCTATCTTTTGGGTAGTCGACTTGTCCCATGTAACCATGACGTTTTGCATTAGCATGTTGCTAGGCGTAGGACAATTGGGTAAAACAGTATATTTCTAATTAGACTGAATTATTTTATTGATACTTTTCAGTATTAAGTGAAATTGCAATAACCAATGCTTTAAAATGAAATCTACACACTGTAGGCAGCTCACTGGGATTTGAAACAAAGCTTGTATGTGTGTGTGCCTTGCAATAGGTTCTCATCTTCTATTTTGAAAAAAAGCAGAAACCCAGGGCCAGTAATTTAAATCAGGGCCACAGGGGGCAATTTCAACCTCCTATCGCATCCAACTGCAGTAAAACGCTACAGGTGTTTGACCTCTTCTTCATCTCAGAGAGCAAAGACGAGAAAGAGAGAGACAGAGGGAGGGAGATAAAGAGATGTGAATAAAAATAAAAAACAGTGCATCTTGATGGTTTGGAAACAAAAGTAAACTACTGGAGTAGTAGTTTTGATATATACAGTATATAATATATACAGTGTGTATATATATATATATATATATATATATATATATATATATATATATATATATATATTACACACACACACTCACACTATATTTTAGTCTTTGGAAGCCATGCAATAGCTTTGTATGAAGAACAAAAAGAAAAAAAAATGTTATTCCCTGAAAACCTTCCCCTCCAATGTCACTTTAAAATCAAATAAAGACTCACTGATGTTTGGCACATGTGAAAACATAAGTGCTATCTTTGCTACTTTTGAAATCTTTTTCAGGGCATTGGTTGAGTGGAAGATTATTAGTGAATAACAACTTACTATAAAATACTATAACTTTAAATACTTAAGAAAAAAACAAACCCTTTTTTTTTAAATGTCTAAGCTTGTCAGCACTAGTCACAAATAATTTTCATTTTCATTCTCATTCATTTTCAAAAATAACCTTTTGTGCCCCACAGACGAGAGAATTTAATGTGGGTTTAACACAACATGAGGGTAAGAAATTATGAAAGTACTGTTATTTTTGAGTAAACTGTTTAATTAAATGTTTTACAGTACAGGATGCATTGTTTTCTTCTACATACTTTTAATCGATTTCCTGTCAGTAGAGAAAGGCAGGTAGTTTGTTTAAAATGTTATGGGATAAAACAGACACCACTGAGATTTTTATTTTCTCTGCACTCATCACAGAGCATCATTAATTTGTCGGAAATGCTGCATTCAATATAGCCAGAGGTTTCACATCATTTCAAAAAGACATGAATATCAATGGTTTCCGGTAAGGCCCTGCAGAGCTTTGGGGCCGCAATATCTCACAGAGCACCTCAAAGTTAGATTGGGCCCTGTGGCACTTTAGGAGATATGGTTGCGTAACTGCAAACAGTTGTATCACCCCCTACCCAAGACTGTTATCTAATGTGATGCCAAGCTAACAGGCTCAGGCAAATATGCAATGAGATTTGCACATGCCCATTATGGGCAGTTTGCTGATTCCTGCACACACTTTCAAAATAAACGCATAATCTTTTTTAGAAATCTGGGTTTCTAAAACAGTGTTTTAAACTTATAAATCCTAACACTTTTACCAGGACTGCAGTTTGACCTTGAATACGATGAGTTAAAGCGGGGAGAGGAAAAAATAATCTTGGCATTTTACCATCCATTTTGCAGCAACATGATGTACAGTGAAAAACTACAGTGAGCCATCTGTCCTGTTAGCCAAACAGCTCTCGTTTGATAAAGGTCAAGTGTGAAATGTTCTGCACAGTATTTCTCCGATTTCAAAGGAATATTCCAGGTTCAATACAAGCTAAGCTCTATCGTCAGCATTTGTGGCATACTTACATTGGAAGTGAGTGGGCCAATTTGTAAACATTAAAATACTCACTGTTTCAAAAGTATAGCCACAAGATGTAAACAATATGCATGTTTGATAAAATCGCTTGTTAACCTCTTTCTTTGTAAAGTTTATCCAGTTTTACAACTTTGTTGCCATGGTGAGATAACACTGTAAACCCTAATTGACCATAATGACAACGATTTAAACAACTTTACAGGAGGGACAAGTCGAAATTATTTGTAGTGGTAATCAAGATTATGCCATATTCTGTCGATTGAGCTTAACTTGTATTGAACCCGGAATATTCCTTTAACAGTTATGAGACTTAGATATTCATTCAAATATAACTCCAAATATTAATCTGCATCCAAGCTCAGGGTTGTTAAATTTTGTTGTTCTTTCTTTTTATTTTATTTTTGAAGAATATTTTCTTAATTGTGCAATCAGTAAAATTTGCGTTTGTGGGGTAGATGCAGTGTTACGGTAGATAGCTGTGCAGTGTGCTGTGCAGTGATAGCTGTGCAGTGTGTAAACCTCACTCGCCTTCAGAGATGCACTAGTGACCAGAGCTAGAGGCCATGACTTCCTCCTTACCTCCTTGCTAGTGCGTCCAACTCCCATGCCGATCGCCAGTTCGAATCCCGCTCGGGGCGGGTCGACAGCAGCATCACCCAAAAACAGAAGTTCTCATTTACAGATATAATTGTAAAAATGCGCTATTCTCCGTCAACCATAATTAATTTAATGAAAGCGTCCAATTACAGGGGTTTATTGAGATAAAGTGAGTAATATTTGCCTGGTCAAATGATCGCAACATGGCAGCGCTCATAAATGTCCAACAAGCACCATAAGTAGAATAAAGCAGATTTTCCTCCAAGACTGATAATACTAGTCTTCATCTCATGTAGTGTAAGTATACACCATTTTAAACATATTTTTCAAAGATAATATTCTATAATCACAATTTTGTTCTATTTCAAAGTTTAGCAATTAGCATAAAATGACTGAGTGCACCTTTAATTTTCAATCATTCTAATTAAACTGGTTGGATAATTTCTGTGTTCAGGTTATGTCGGAATTACTTTTTTTAAAACTTTGTCAAAGTTGGAAACTCTGACTTTCCCACCAGAACGTTATAGTGTAAAGTAAGTAGTGTGAGGTTTCTTGCACTAAAAACAGACTGTAACAGTATAAGTATGGGCACAGGGGAGGCGGGAACCGGCTGAACAGTCAACATAAAGATTTAATGATAAAAATAAACTTAAAACAAAATAAAACATAAACTAACACAGACACGCATGCAAAGCGGCCATGTGCGTATCTCTCTCTCTCTTGAACTGGTGGCTCCGGCTCCCCTTTATCTTGCTCTCCCGCTGATCAACTGATTCACAGCCCGTCCACACCCTCCTCCTCATCACACAGACGTAAT